>NC_056745.1:1647641-1902641 GCF_019279795.1 Protopterus annectens | reverse complement strand
TGCTGCTAGGTGGTCCCTAAAAAAAGCATTCATTCTCATGGACTTAATCAGTTAAGAAATGCATTAAAATACCTGTTCTGCAATCCTCTTCAGTACTGTTTTGAATCCCAGATGGTAAGTGCCATCTTCCAGTGGGAAATAGGTTCCCCCAACAAAAGGTTTGAGATCTGGGGTTAGCCACACACTCATCGGCCAGCCTCCTCCACTGCTTGTGGCCTGCTAATACAAGAAAAAAAAAAGACAAAAAAAAAATTTAACAGTTACAAAAATACACAATTCAGACCACGAGGAATTGATGTTAGTAAGGTCTTCTGAAAGTACAATTTTGTCCTTCTTTACAGACAGGTCATGTAGTGCAATAAAGTAGACTTATATAACCAACTTACCATAACAGTACATGTCCATCTGTGGTCACAGCTGCAGCTGTAACTTTAGAAAACTCTAATCCAGGCTGATATCCAACTTCTGGACAGATCTTGAGAGCTCAGCACCCCTTCTGTTTGGCTATGCTGTCACTTCACTTCAGCTGCTTTCATGTACTTGGTATAAAAATGTCTGCCCTTGCCATCATGATTCTGTCTTGTATGTCCCCTAAGTTAATGCCAGCCTTGGTAGCAAAATGCTGCTAAGCCAGAGTAATTTTCCCAAAGTTCCAGACCTGATACTCAGAGGCTTCAACTTTCCTGAGGGACCTGACTAACAAGAAAGCATAAATAGTGAGTATACAAAGGGACCATATAAAGGGGAAAAGGAAAGTACAGTTGTGTACACTTACCATAAATGTAGATGTTCGAATGTATTCACTGTTGCTGTCATCACATTTGGGTTATCTGCCTGCAGGTAGCCCTCAGCCGGCCTGAATACCAAAGTCTTGGGATTTCTGCATCGGATGTTGTCGCTTCTTCCACGACGTCAGGTCGTCAGGGGTATAAAACATGCAGCCGACGCCATTACATCAGTTTTTCGTGCCCCAGATGTCAGGTACCCCCACAATAGGAAGCAATTATATGGTATGGTACACCCTATCAAAAAGCAAATACACAAGAAAAAAACAAATATACCAACAAGAAGGAAAGGTAGAGACAAGAGAAGTCAGGGGGCTGGAGGGAGGGTAACCAGGACTGCAACATTGAATACACTCGAACATCTACATTTATGGTAAGTGTACACAACTGTACTATGTTCTTCATGTTTCACTGTTGCAGTCATCACATTTGGGTTGATTCCCAAAGCTAAGGAAGGGAGGAGGAAGTTAAAGAACATTAGAGCCAGCTATTAAGCCCTGCAAGACTGCAGTGGCAAATCCAGCTCTGGATTTAGAAAAGATAGGCATGTGGCAATGCTTGGTACAGAGCTCCAGGAAGCAGCTTCTAGGATGTCCCTGGTAGGGACTCCTCTGAGAAATGCTGCAAAGGTAGATGCAACCCTGGTGGAATGTGATCTTATCCCCTATGGGGTAGGATTTCCATGATGCTTGTAGCAGAAATTAATGCAATGGGCTATCGATTTGGAAATGGTTTGCTTTGAAATGGCCTTCCCCTCTGCCCCTGCAGCAAAGCCAACTAGCAGCTGTTCAGATTTTCTGAGAGGTTTAGTCCTGTCCAAATAGAATCTATGTTGTCTGTGAACATCTAGAGTGCAGTATTCATTCCCCTTTGTTTTGTGGAGTAGGGAAAAAAGTAGGCAAACGAATGGACCGATTTAGGACCATACTAGACACCACCTTGGGCATAAAGGAAGGATTAGTCCTGAGGGAAACCCTGTCCGCATGGAAGATGATGAAGGGTTCCACTGCCATGAGAGCCTGTAATTCAGACACTTTTCTTGCTGAAGTGATGGCTAGAAGGAAGGCTGTTTTCCAAGAAAGGAATTTCAACTCTGCTGTTGCAGTTGGCTCAAAGCAGGGGAAGAGTGAGCTTTTCCAATACAAAGTTAAGGTCCCATGCTGGAGTGGGAGCTCTCCTGGGGGGGGGGGGTCTTACATTTTTGGCCATTCTAAGGAATTGTTTTAGCAAGGGGTGAGAGAAGAGGGGTGGCTCAGTATTATAATGTGCTGAAATGGCAGAGGCATTAATTTTAACTGACAAGAAGGATAGGCCCTTGTGGAGCATTTCTGTTAAGCACTCTAGAATACGAGGTAAGCTGGGCACCATTGTGCCCATCCCCTGAGCCTGGCTCCAGGAACAGTATCTTTTCCACTTTTTCAGCATAGGATTTTCTAGTACTAGGCCTCCTAGCCTCCAGAATGACATCCAGCACCTGCTTATTGAGGGATGCTAGAGGAGAGTTCAAGGAATTAGCCAGGCTGCAAGGTTCAGGGTTTGAAGCTGAGGGTGCAGAATCTGGCCCACCTGCTGGAGCAGCAGGAAAGGGGTCTGAGGCAGGTGCCATGCTTGTAGCAGTGTCATACTGTGCAGGAGGGGGGTACCAGTGCTTGGGTGGCCAGTATGGTGCAATCAGTATTGTTCTTGGCTTGTCCTGTTTGATCTTTAGTAGAACCTTCAAAAGGAGAGGCAGAGGGGGAAAGGCATAAACCAAGAGGCTTTCCCAGGTAAAGGACAGGGCATCCACTTTCCAAGATTGACTCTGGGAAATTCTTGTGCAAAATTTGTTCAATTGGTAGTTCTGAGGGGAGGCAAACAGGTCTACCTCTGGAGTCCCCCATTTGTTCTTCAAGAGGTTCAATATTTTGGGTTCTAGTTTCCATTCGTGTGGGTCCATGAGATTTCTGCTTAAGTCATCTGCCAGTGAATTTAGTTTGCCTGGCAGGAATTATGCTTGTAGGTGTACTTGGTAGCTCAAGGCTGTGTTCCACAAGAGCCATGGCTAGTCTGCAGAGAGGGTACGAGTGGGTTCCCCCCTGCTTGTTTATGTACCACATAACTGTGGTGGCGTCTGCCTTTACCAATTGAGGACTTCTTCTGCTTTGTTGCCAAAAAGGCGGTTTTGGTTTAAGGGAGCATCCAGTAATTTAGCTTTAACATGATCTGGCAAGTTTTGTTCCTTAAACCAAGCATGCCTTCCAAGTACAGATCCAGTGACAGCAGCCCTGCAAGATGCTTCTAAAGCATCAAAACCACATTGCAAAGTATGTTTACCAACTTGTTCTGCAGAATGCATTAAATCTTGCAATTCTTTGTGTTCAGCACAGTCAGGAATCAACATAATTTTCTGTTTAAGTAGTCCCATAATATGCTGCTGCTACTTTAACATATGAAAGTGGCAATTTAAAGCCCTGGATCTATCCAAAGTAGAGACATCTGCAGGGTCCATAGTCGAAGAAGCATCTCGTGGCATACCGGACTCCGAATGGGTCTCAGAGTCCTGCGAATCTGAAGTAGCGGGTATCAGGGGCCGTGAAAGCGCCTCACTGAGTACCGGCGGACTGGAGACTTAGCTTAACAGAAGTGTCGTCAGTTTTGGACCTATTCGGTCTGTCTCTGTCTTTATCCTTACGTTTTTTCGGAAGATCGGTAGTCGGGTGGCTTAACAAAGCCATTTCAGAGTACGAGTATAGAGTACGAAAGTAATTAGCTGCAAAAATAGCCTGAAGATGAATAGTTTGGGCGTTGAGCAAGGCACAAAACCGACAGCGAGAGATGTCCTGGTCTGGGCCTAAACAGGGGATACAGTAAGAATGAAAATCTCTATGAGGTATTTGCTTTCCACAGGCAAGACAATTGTTAACTTTTACTGACATCAGTTAGAGCAAGAAAAGGATCCCCAATGGGGTACTTATCTTTTATTAAGATTTCTGGTCTGAAACTCGAAAACAAAAATTTCAGGAGACGGCCGACCGGCACTTGCGAATTGATTCTGCTTCAGGCACCGCACGGCAAGAAAGACTGATGTAATGGCATCGGCTGCATGTTTTATACCCCTGATGACCTGACGTCATGGAAGAAGCGACAGCATCTGACGCAGAAATCTGAAGACTCTGGTATTCAGGCTGGCTGAGGGCTATCTGCAGGCAGATAACCCAAAAGTGATGACTGCAACTGTAAAACACGAAGAACATCATGGGTATCCATGCTGGCCCAAAGTTCCCAGAAAGAAACTGGGGATAGCAACAGTGGCCATAACCGATTATCTACTATTAAATTAAGTTGGTTATATAAAACTGTACTATGTCCTTTGTGAGTAGATCACAGTTACATTCACATCTTCATGGAAAACTCCAAGGCCGATCTTCAAGTCAGGTAGAGTGATTAGACTGCTTGGTAGAACATTAAGGCAGCATGCTCTTTTAGTATGCAGATAACGCATCTGGCTATCCATTTAGAAACAGGATGCCTGGACACCAAAATTCCTTTTTTGTTGTTTGCTTTCAGCACAGTCTACAAATAGTTGGTCTGTCTTTCTAATATCCTTAGTTCAGTGCAAAGCTCATTTCCTTTTGTTCTGTCGTGCAGGGAAAAAGACTGGTAGCTGGATAGCTTGGTGCATGGTCACTTCAGTAATGACTCAGGAAGGAGGGGAAGGTGTGTAAGGATCATCTTATATTTGTGAAATAAGAAAAAAACATCTTTTCACAATAAGGCCTGCAACTCTGAGACCCGCCTGACTGAGGTGACTGCAAAATTTTTTTTCCAAAACAGAAATTTTGAGGTTGAAATAACCACTGGTTCAAAAGGTGACAAGGTCAACTTTTAGCTTTTCTAACATAAAACTGAGATTCCAGGCTAAAGATAATGCACATACCTGGGTATGAGATGCAGGATGCTCTTCAGAAAGCATTTGCCAGGTGGTGTGCTAGTACACCCGCCTACTTAGGATGTAGACTCCTCATCTGACACCAGACAGGAAATGTATTCCATTTTCTTACATTTGATAGTATTTGGCTTCCTAACCTCCCTCATGTTTTTTTCCACATCATTAGAGTAGAGTTGAAAAAGAAGTAAAGTCTATCCTCCAGGATGCTGGATGCAGTGTGGGCAGGCTGGGGTGTTTAAAAAGACCAAATGCACTGTGTCAGAAGTTTGGCGTTCTCACTTGCTAGCTGTAGAAGCTTTCCCTGGGAGAAACAGTGTTGTCTGGAACAGAAAGGAGCACTTAGCATAATTTCTGACATCTCTTCCATAATCTTTTTAATGACCTTGTGGAGTAAGGTAAACTGGAGAAAAAGCATACAGAGACAGATCCCCTCCAATAAAAGCAGAAGGTGTATACTATCCAAGTTTGTCTGTGAAGTATGCTGCAGCATTACTTTATTGCATAACTTGTGGAGTGGAAAAGCAAAGAAGCCTACCTCTGGGACACTTTAGCAGTTGTAAAAGTCCAAGAATGCTTTTGTGTTCAGCATCTACTCATACGGTTTCAAGAAGGTCCTGCTCATCTGGTCTGCCAAAATGTCCGTGTAGGATATATGAGGCTGTCAGAATCAGCCGGTATTAGATGGCTAATCAGCACTGCTGGTTAAAGAGAGTTCCTGGTTAGTTTACATACCTCATCTCCATAGCATTGTCTGCAATTACCTTCACTGTATCTGGCACTAAGATTGTCCTGGGGAAAAAAAAAAAAGAAAGCTACTATTTTTTTATGTTTATATGCAATTTTCTTTCCTGTAAATTTTAGCTGAAGTGCACCCTAAAGTCTAAGTTATATGTTCCCCAGACTACACCTGATGCATTTGCTGTTGAGATATGCCTGTGAGCTATAAGGAAATAATTATTTTGAGCTGGGGTACAGGATCTGAATTGCCGAGACATATTAAGGCCTTCAGTTTAATTCTGTTGACTGCCAAAAAAAGCAATTACTAGAAAATGGAAATCAAAATCTACACCAACTGTATATGAGCTACTGAATATTACAAAAGATATGAAAGGACTGAAACAGGGATATCAAGAAAAGGGAAGAAAAAAATAGATATCAGTAAAAGGAAATTGCTGAAAAAACATGTATAATAATGTTCAAGAGAAGTTCAAGGTTTAAGGGATTGCAGGAATTCAGCATTTTTTTTTTGTAATGTTGGACTGATGATGGTATCAAAGAAAATATATGTGATGTATATTGTTTTTAAATTAAAAAATGTTAAAATGATTTGTTTTCTTTTCTGGTAATGTAAGTTTTCCTGTCTCTTAAGTGATAATTTAATGAAGGTTTAAAGATATGCCTGTGAGCTGGTTATCTGAAGTGCATCCTCTCACTGCTTTGAAGCTGGCTCTACCACCAGCTTACTTTCCTTTCTATACAAAAAATAAGATGAATTTCATAGGTTCATAGATTCATAGATTAGTACTAGGCTAACTGTGTCCTTGTGGGCCATTTTAAGCCTAGCCAGTTACCCCATGTGAGAATCAAACCCTGGACCTTGTGTTTATAAGGTAAACACCTTAACCTCTATGCCATTTTCCCACCCCTTTCCTAGGAGGTTCCGACTGTTGATCCTAGACGTTTTCCATGTTATTTCCTTACTTGCAGTCCAGTTAGAGGAACCATTAGAATCATCTGTGGCATGCAGTTAGAATCTTCAATGTCTGACTGGCAGTCCACTTTGATGTTTGACAACTTTTTCCAAGAACCTGACACATATGCCACTTTCCCTGGTGAGAGAAAGACTCGGCAAGTACTGGTCCTGGGGAAACCATCTTCTGGATTTTAGCCTTTTCATTATGAAAAGTAAAATGTTCAGATACTCTAGGGTGTAATATTTGGCTCTTTGTATCTTTTTCAGATACTGATCATCCAGGTGGGAACAAATGTGAATACCCTTGGCTCTGCAGTGTGCTTCCACCACGTTGAGGCATCTGGAAAATGTCCTGGGCATACTACACCAAAAGCCAAGGTGGTAAATGGATAATGCAGCCTTCTCATCATCACAGTAAACCTCAGGTAAAGTCTGTATTCTCTGAAAACTGGTACATAAAGGTAGATGTCCTTGAGGTCGACTGTAACCAGAAGTACTTCATAGGATCCTAGGAGGTTACTAGGCTACTGGCCCTGAGGCCCTTATATACCTAGCCATGAGTTTACCCCATGTTTAGACAAGACAGCACCCAATGCCCCTTGTCCAGTAGGGACATGGGTGGAATCCCAGGGATACATTTTCTGTTTCCCATCCAGTTATCCAGGTTGCGCTTAAAAAGGGTTAATGAGATACTTCTGCCTGACATGGAGCGGGAATCTATTCCACAGAAGGGAAGCCTCTGGGACACAAATCTGTCCCGCCAACTTGATGCATCACAGCAGTGCCTGCAGGGTCAGCACTGTAACTAAAAACATTTGATGGGTCACAGTAGTGCCTGCAGGGTCAGCGTTTTAATTTTTAAGCATTTATTTAGTTTTGAAGAGATAAAACGAGTCTCCTGGGGTCATCCTTCCTTGAAGTAGGGCCTTACAAAGCACTCCTTATCTTTTGGTATGGCAAAGTTGTATAAAATCTTACCATAACGATCAATATTTTCTCTTCACTGTTGCAGTATTCATTACGCTAGGGATCCCCTACCAAGGGGGGCCTGATGTCTGGCCAGGATATCAAAGCCTATAGATTACTTTAAGGTATGCTGTACGTCACACTTATGCTCCTCATGTAGCACAGGGCATAAAGGTGACTTCCAGGTGTACCATCCTCAGAACTGACAGCCCCAGTAGGAACACCAGTCCAAAGAAAAAAGAGGTAGTCAGTACATCCAGAAGAGAAATGGACTGGGAAGGAGGGAGGGAGTGAATATTGCAACAATGAAGAGAAGGACAACAATGTTATGGCAAGATTTTACATAACTGTACTATGTCCTTTCATTTCACAGCTGCAGTATTCATTAATCTAGGGAGAGTGTCACAGCTCAGGAAAAAGAGAGGGAAGAGGAAGGACCAGCAGAGCCCTCTAGGAAACCATGAAGGATGGCCTTAACAAAACCAGCTCTAGCTCTGGAAATTCCATCCAACTTGTAGTGCTTGGTAAATCTATACACAGATGTCCAGGTAGCTGCCTCAAGAAAAGAGTTGGTATCTAAATCCTTGAAAAGAGCACCAGAAGAAGTCACAGTTCTAGTAGAATGAGCCTTAACAAAAGGAATGCTCTTACCATGAAAGGAATATCAAAACGAAATGGGTCTATATTAGAACACTGAATGTTCAAAATTTCAGGTGTTCTAATATCAAACCCTATGAATCGAAAATTTAAAACATTGAACATACAAGAACAGTGACTTTTTTCCTAGGGAAAAAATTTGCTGTTCCAAAACACATACACACAACGCAAGCACACCAAACAAACAGCAATCCACACACATACACCTAAACTCTTACACCTAACCCTACACTAAACTAAACATATACCACTAACTATCCGCTTACCTTAACCCAAACCCTAAGGTCTGTCACTATCGCACAGTCACCTCACCCGCGCCCTAACTCTACCCCACCCTAACCCTCAGGTCCACACAATCACACACTTACCTGACCTGCGCCCTAACTCACCTAACCCTCACGTCCACACAATCGCACACTTACCTGAATCCGACCCATAACTTTCCACCACAGCGCTGAAAATACTGAAGCAACAGAAATGGAAAACCGAATTCTTTCCCTAGTAAAAACTTTGGCTTTCTGTTTCTTCGATATTTTCAGCGTTCTTTGAAAACGGGTCGATATTAGAACACTCGAAATTTTGAATGTTCGGTGTTCTAATATAGACCCAAAGAAATAGCTTTAGAGATCAGAGAAGAAATAGTTTGCTTGGACAAGCCAATCCTAAGGACCTAGGATGAAATGAAACAGCTAATCAGATTTCTTAATAGTCTTTGGGCCAGATTCAATAAAGCCTACACTACGTGTACACTGTTCTGAGTGAACAGACAACACAGACAAAACTCACACCTTCTTCCTCCTAATTTTAGTTCCCCTACTGATATTCTTGCAGCTTTAAATATTGACAGGGATTCATATAAGTTACCACAAAGTGTAGACTACATGAACACTTAATGTAATCTTTTGGAGTGACTAGAAAGCAAAACTTTTATTGAAGACACACGTATAAACTTAGTGTGGGCTTTACTGAATCTGGCCCTTAGTCTTGTTCAAATAAAATCTGAGTTGGTCTATGCACACCCAATGTGTGCAGTACCTTCTCACTGGCAGACTGCGGAGAAGGAAAAAAGTTGGCAAATTAATAGACTGATTAAGGGACAACTCATTCACCACCTTGGACATAAAAGAAGGATCAGTACACAAGGACACCATGTCAGTAGCCCAGTAACCACCTATCAGCCTAGAAACCTATAAGGGCTTGAAGCTCAGACACCCATCTGGCAAAAGTAAGGCTAACAAAAGTACAGTCTTCCAGGAGCAATGCTGCAAGGCAGCTGAAGCAGCAGGCTCAAAAGGAGGCTGAGTCAATTTTTCTAAAACAAAATTAAGACCCCAGGGAGGAGAAACGGGCTTCCCGGGAGGCCTAATATGAAGGACACCTTTAAGGAACTGTTTAGCTTCAAATCTAGAAGCTAAAGGAGGAGATAAAGACAGACAAGCAGAGACAGCTGAAAAATGGGCCTTAACAGAAGAATAAGCCAACCCAGCACTGAGCAATTCACACAAATAAGGGAGAACCTAAGGAACATCCACATAAAGTGGCTCTAAGTTACAAGAAAGACACCAGAAAGAAAACCTCTTCCATTTGAATAAGTAGGATTTCCTAGTATTGGGTTTTCTGGCATCTTGCAAAACCATAAGCACATCCTCAGAAATAAGGTGTCTATGTGACATCAAAATCCTATCACCCACAGTGTCAGCTGAAGAGTGGACAAGTGAGGATGAATGAAAGATCCCTTGTCCTGTGTGAGCGGAATCTACCCTGTGAGGTAACTTGTGATGACTGCCCTTGGCTAGATGCAGAAGAAGCGGGAATAAATGCTTACTCTGCCAAAAGGGATTCACCAACAAGATTTTGGGAGCATCCTGAAGAATTCTGAGCAGAGCATTTGCAATGAGGGAAGGGCATAAAAAGCATAAAGAAACATCCCCTTCCAAGAAAACATAGGGCATCCACCTTTCAAACCAGAGGGCCTGGGATGTTGGCACAAAACAGAGGAAGTTCTGTTCACAGGGGAGGCAAAAAGATATATTTAAAAAGTTCCCCACTGGTGGACAAAGTCCAGAAATCCATCCCTATGAAGCATCCATTCATGGATTGAGTTAAGGACCTGCTCAGTGTGTCTGCCACAATGTTTTGACCTGACGGTAAGTAAACTGCCTGAAGTCACTTGATACTGGATGACAATATCCCACACTAGGACTATCAAACAGGCAAAGAAAATAAGATCTTGTTCCCCTCATTTCTTTACATACCACATCACTGTGTTATTGTCTGTAGACACCTTGAGAGATCTTGGGGAGAAGAGAGGAAGACAAGCCTGAACAGCCAGCAGAAGAGCTATCATCTCTTTGACACTGATGTGCTCTTTTTGTTGATGAAGCGACCACACTTCCTGCACATTTAGGATGCCAAAAGCTGCTCACCATCCCACGTCTGAAGCATCTGTGCACAGCTCCTGAAAGGGAAGAGGAGATGAAAAGGGAGCCCTGGATTTAGAGACAACTGCTGAATTCACCACTGAAGTTCCTTCTTGAGAAAAAGTAGAACAGAAACTACAAATTCTAAGGGATGTGCATGTTGAAGCCAAATTGACTTCAGGAATCACAAACTTTCTCATGTGGAGTTTAGCCAGGGGGAGAATAGGGATGGTGGATGCCATGAACTCCAGAGGTATCAGAAATTTACTGACTGTTGCAGAGGCCAGAGGAAGAAGAGTTTGAAAGAAGGAAATGAGTGTTACGGCCTTGCAAGGAGGTACGGGTGGCAGCATAGGGACAGACTGGACCCTGCACCCCAGACAAACATGGTTTTGAGAAGGAGTCAGAAAAGACTTTCTGGAGTTTACTGTAAACCCCAGGCTTTGCAGAAAGGAAATGGCAAAATTATGACTTTGCATAAGATCTCTGTAAAGGATGGCTGAAGCAGGAGGTTGTCCAAGTAAGGAAAGAAGCCTTCAAAAAGCAATCACAGGAGGGAGGACATTTGGTGAATACCCTTGGGACAGCATAAAGCCCAAAGGGCAAAGCAAAGAACTGAAAATGCTAGGAAGCAACAAAAAATGTAAACATTTCCTGAAAAGGGACAAATTCGGATATGGAGATAAGCATCCTTGAAATCCAGAGACATCACATAAACCCGAGGAAGCAAAAGAGGGAATAAAGTCTGAAGGGACAACATTCAAAAGGAGGGCACCTTCAGAAAAGTGTTGAGATGAGAGAGGTCTAAAATTGGTTTCCAAGTACCCTCTTTCCTGGTCACTAGAAACATCCTGGAATAAACCCCCCTCCCCCTTTGAGACACAGACACATCCTAAATAGAGCCCCGAGTCAAAAGATCTCAAAACACCCTGGAAAGGAGGACAGCTGTTCCTGAGGGGGCTGAGGAATAGCCATAAAAGAGGAGGGGATTTTCAGACCATAAAATACCCCTGGAGAATAATGGACAGAACCCAGGAATCCTGAGTAATCTTCAACCAATCAGGAAGACAGAGAGTTGAACAGGAAGAGGAAAGTGGTGGAAACAGTCAGTGAGACAGTACCTGATTTATCAGGAAAAGGAGAGTTCTGAGGCTTAAAAGTCTATGTTGCCCTCACAGGAGGAGCCTGCTTTCCACCCTTTTTACCCTTAGGAGGAGGGCAAGACTGCCTACAAACAAGGCTGGCTTATTGGGATTGTTTCTCCTGTGCCTAAATTTGAGATCAACTAACACATGTTAAGTTCCTGTAAAGCCTTGTCTTTGTCATGAAGGGACTTAAAGCAGCAGCAGCTTCACCAAACAAGTGTTTATTATGTAGAGGAGCATCCATCAACTTAGCCTTGATATCATCAGGCAAAGGTTGAAGCTGTAGCCAAGAATACCTCCTCATCACTAACCCAAAAGCAACAGCTCTAGAGGAAGAATCTGCTGCATCATAACCACTTGATGGAATGATGAACCACCTGGGAGGAAATCACTAACAGGGAAAAGGCAAAAGTTTTATCCTAAGAGTTTGGAATATCAGAAATCACCCGACAGGCCTGGGAAAGGAGAGCCAACAAGTACCTGCACACATAGGTCTGATAATTAACAGCCTTAAAAGCCAAAGTAGCAGAGGTATAAACCTCTTTTCCTAGACTTTCCATGGTTCTGCTGTCTTTATCAGAGGTCAGTAACTTAGGAGAAGGAAGCAATTGAGATGGCTTGTCAGAAGCTACAGACACCACCAATGGGTCTGCAGGAGGACACCTGTACAAAAATTTACAGTCTTCAGACACCCTACAGAATCTACCAGTTTTTTTTTTTTTTTTTTTTTTTTTTTTAGGAGCAGGGGGCTGAGAGTCTGGAGCCTTAGAAGCATTACAAAATGCATCCAACAAAGTAGCCAAAATAGGAGGGACAGTAGAAGAGCTTGGAGAATTCATCTGCAGTAACTCATAATACCTTTTTTGTATCTCAGCAACTTGAGCACAATCCCATTTAAAGAACGCCATCATCCTGGAGATTGAGTCCTCCAAAAGAAATCTCTTCAAAGGGAGTATCGGGACTGGTAGATTTCACTTCCTCAGATCCATAATCCAATGGAGAGGGAATCTGTGAGGAGTAAGCAAGGATTTTTCATCTGAATCCATCTCTTCCTCAGAGGAATCCTGCTTTCTGGGTCTTTTAAGGGGGGCAGAGAGGACCAAAGAGGAGCTGGAACAGAAACTCCCAGAGGAAGTTTTAAAGCCTAAGCACTAAACAACCCCGGAGAGCCATTCATTCTGTGGATCCTTAGGAGCAGGAGAAATACATTTAGTCTTCTGATTTTTTTCTTCAGTGGGATGACTGCCTTATAAAATTTAGAAGGCTCTGACCCTGGACAGCATTCAAAAACAATAGTAAGAATTTCTTCTCTGACTAAAATTTGAGGAACACCCCTATGCCCCTTGGAGATAAGCCATGGTTTCCCCTGAACATCCAGTTCAGATATCTGCAATGCCTCTTCAGACATGCTTAAAGTCAGATTCCCACCAGTCTCAACAGAGGAGTCCGACAATAAAGCTGGGTGAACCTCCAGGCTTTCACTCGCCTTGAGAGGGACGTCTGATGAAGGTTTAACAGCAGAAGATTCTAACCTTCTTCACAGACAGCTGTCCCTCAGAGAGGGAATTTCGCTCCATCATGTCTTTAGCAAGAAGCTTAAGCCATTGATTTTCAAGATAAAGCACCAGAGAAGAAAGGCTACTAAGAAGAGTCTTAAGGAGAAAGGCCTGACAGATAGAACAGGAACTATGGTCGTGCAAAGCGCCAAAGCAAAACGCCAAAGCAAAACAGACACTGTTCATGTCGGTCTTTACGGGGAATCTGTCTCTCATAGGTTCATACTAGGCCATCTGCCCTGGGGCATTTATAAGCCTAGCCCGATTGTGTTTGGCTTATGCCACCCCTTGATTTGAGTATACTGTGCCCTTTTTAAAGTTTAGTTTACTGTGCCTCTGTCTAATAGTAACACGGAAGTAATCCCCGGGACAAACCTACGATCCCCCATCCACTCATCAAGATTCTTCTTGAAGAGAGTCAGTGAGGTGCTCTGCCTAACATGAATTGGAATTCTATTCCAGAGCGAAGGGAGCCTCTGGGTTATGAATCTGTCCCACTAGCATGTTCTATTTATTTCTGTGCTGAGGTTCAAGTCCCTCGAGAGCGTGGCTCTAAGGGATTTAGATTTACTGAGGTGGAGCATGTCCATTAATTCTAGGTTGGACATAGCTTTATATGTCAGGCATAGATCGCCTCGAAGTAGATGGTATGCAACTGAGTAGAGCTGGAGTTTTTTTAACCGAGCAGCATATGGCATCTGTTGAGTCCCTTGATCCTCCTGGTGAGGTACTTTTGGGGTCTTTCTAATTGCTGCAGGTGTCGGGTAAGGTACATCCCAAAGGGGGCATTGTATTCTATAATGGGCCTGATGAGGGATGAATAAAGGGGCACGATTACCTCTCTTGATCTAGATGTGAATCCTTTCATGATGAGGTGGGCTATGTAGAAGGTCTTTCTAACCACTTTGGCAATGTGGTTGTCAAAGGAGAGATCGCTATCAACTTGGGTCCCCAGATCCCCAATTACTTTCTCTGTACTTAATGGTTTACCATCTATGTGGTAATTTGTGGGCACATTGTTTTTGCCAAAGGGTATGACTATACACGTTTTGGCATTTAGCTTTAAACCATGGCTTTGGCACCAGTTATCCGTCTCTGCGAGACCTTTTTGAAGGATGTTTGTGTCAGCTAGAGAGTCAATTATGGCGCCCAGTTTGCAGTCATCTGCGAACTTGGTGAGCCATAGTCCTCCCACGTTGGTCTGTACCTCAGAAAAGTAAATACCGAACAAGAGAGGTCCCAGGACAGAACCTTGTGGGACGCCACTTGTGACCGGTTTCGAGTCTGACATGGCCCCAGCAACTCGGACTCTGTGGGTTCTGTCTTTGAGCCAGTTTGCGACCCATCTTGTGACATAGGGGTTTATATTTAGGCTGGATATCTTATCTATGATGCCTTAGTGGGGTATTGTGTCAAATGCCTTTGCGAGGTTGAGACAGCCTGTGTGGACTACCTTCCCTTCATCTATGGCCTTGGTGACTGTTTTGAAGAAGTCGACCAGGTTCAAAAGGCAGGATCTGCTCTTGACAAAGCCAAATTGGGTAGGATCTAGTGTCTGTAGGTCCTCAATGTCTTTGTTTATGAGTTCCATGATGATCCTCTCCATAGCCTTGCAGACTAGGCTAGTCAGGCTTATGGGGCGATAGTTTCCAGGGTCCGCAGAGGCGCCACCTTTGTGGAGTGGGACCACTGTTGCTGTACGCCATTCTTTGGGCATATATCCTGTAGTGAGGCTGAGATTGTACAGCAGTTTTCCTTGAGGGATTAGTTCTTCTTGGAGTTCATGTAGGACACAATGGTCCCATGGAAGCAGTGTTTTTTGCTTTGGAGAGGGCGGCCTTCACCTGAGCATCAGAGATGTTTGGGAGGCTGTACTCTGCCGGGATAGATACTTGCTCTTTTGGGGGGGGGGGAGTTTGCACTGAACCTGTCTGCCAGGATATTGGAAATGTCTGTGGGTTCAGTGTATTTTTTGTCGTTTAGAATCAACTCAGAACAAGTCTGGGAGTTGCATCCCAGGTTCCTAACATAACTGACACACTGGCATTTACCCTTTTTGGATGACATGAAACCCCACTAGCAACAATATAATAAAAGAAAGATAAGACAACAAAACACCAATGGGGCACTTATCTCCAATGGCTTGGTGAGCCACAGCTATTTGGTTTGGATCTGAACCATTGGCTCCAACTCGGCCATTGCTAAAGCTCAGGGCAACCAAGTCTCTTGAGCTTCTCCCTTACCCACAATGCACCTCCCCCAAATACCTCAGATCTTGATTGCTACTCAGTAGAGAGTAAAACGTGAAAGAGGTTAGTGGAGATGCCATATCTAGAAGTCCTATCTAAAATAAGTACAAAGGGATCCTGTAAACACTCGTTCCTCCAGAAGTTTTAGGATCGGGGCTGGTGGGACGGCAGTTAAGGAAGAATGAAAAGGGAGAATACAAATTAAACTTTATGGTGAGTACATAACTTTTTTATCTGATTTCACTCTATCCTCAACTATTGAGTCCCTACCTACCAGTTTCCATGTGGACTCAATGAAGGATATTCCTAAGCACCATAGAACCAAATGATGCCTGCCTCTGGAGACCAGATCCAAATTGTAATGAGTGACAAAGGTATGGGGAAGTAGCCGAAGTTGCTGCTGCACATATATTACCCATGGACATTATTGACTGAAAAACTGTGGAAGTTGCCATGGATTTTGTGGAGTGTGCTTTCAAGGAATGTGAAAGAGTAATGCCAGTTTAGTATAAACAAAGGAAATACAATTTGTCAAGCAATTTGTCAAACACTTTGACAACAATCTTAGAAGCTGGTTTTCCCAAAGTTGGTTCAGAAAAAGAGATTAGTTACCTTTTCTGATTTTCTCAGTCCTATGCAAATAAAAGTGCAACTGTCTATGAACATTCCATAAATGCAAGATACATTCTCCTTTGTCGGTAAACATAGGAAAGAACACTGGTAAGTTAATGGCTTGATTAATATTGGATTCTGACACCACCTTCAACAGAAAGGACAAATTAGTATGCAAGGTCACTATCTTTGTGGAAAACTAAGTACCGAGGTTTACAGGATAATGCTTGGATCTCAGAAATTCTTCCTGAAGAAGTAACGGCAACTAAGAAAATGGTCTTCCACGCAATATATTTAAAGTCACATGTACCTGCTGGTTCAAAAGGGGATAGTGTGAGAGACTGCCGCATCAGATTTAAATCCCATGGAGGGTAGGATCTTTAAAAGGTGGCCTTAGAAGGAAAGTACCTTTTAAGAAGGCCTTGCTCAACTTGTGAAATGCTATGGAGGAGCCATTAAATCCAATGTGACAACTGGAAATTGCTGCCAGTTGCACTTTAACAGCCGATGAACTAGCACCGTTTAGAAATAAGTGTGCTAGAAAGTCCACAATGTAATTGATAGGGGCTGAAAAGGGGTCAAAATTGTGTCCAAATAACAAACCTTTTCCATTTATTGGAATATGTTATTTTTGTTGAGGGTTTATGAGAAGATAAAATTATACGGCAAACATGTGAAGAGAGCATGGACTGTCCGGCTATTAAAGGAATTGGAGAAGCAAAGTAGTCAGCTTGAGGTTTAGAATATCTGGGTGCGTCATAACTACTGGGTGAGACAGGAGTTCTGGAGTTGGATCTAAATTCCACGGTGGTTGAACCAGATGAGGCCAGAGGAAGGGGATACCAAATTTGTTCAGGTCAATAGGGTGCAACAAGAATTACTGTCTATTTGACTTGGCAGCTTTCTGCAGAAATTTTGGAATTAATGGAATTGGTGGACAAACAAAGAAGACCGGGGGGCCAATTGTGGAGCGCAGTATTCCTCGCTGACTTCCCCTATGGAAGAATTAGGCGAAAGTAGTTTCTGCACTTGTTGCTTAGGGCAGAAGCAGAGAGGTCGCAGCAAGGCTGGTCCCACTGACGGAAAATCTTGTTCACCACAGTTTTGTTGAGGGGCCATTTGTGAGGATGAAGAATGCACCTGCTCAGTTTGTCTGCTATCACACTGGATTTCCCCAGAATGAGTGTTGCTAATAGAAAGTGGTTGGAAGAGATTGCCCACTGCCAGACCCTGACAGCTTCTTGACACAATGGGTAGTATTTGCTAGATCTATATTATATGATCAAAGAATCTCTTCTTTGAACACATAATCAACACATATACAGCGAAAGATGTAAACCGCAAATGTACACGTCCTTGAATGTTTTCCTCTGGAAAAAATTCACGTGTCCATAAAATAAAAATCACACTTTAAAACACTAATCAAGTGAAGGACTGCCCCCCACACCCACCAGCTAAATATGCCAACTCCAAGATCGCTCTACATTGAAGAAAAGGGCAATTCCAGATTAATGGAAAACTGAAATTTTCCCAAGGAAAAAATTTGAGGATGTGGCCCTTCGTGGTTTACAGCGTTCACTGTATATGTGTTGATTATTATGTGTTCAAAGAAGAGACACTCTGATCACATAATACTGATCTGGATTCGCTTCCCCATCATTTGTTGATGTACCATACAACTGACATGTTGTCTGTCTGAATTGCAATTGTCCCAAAGAGGAAAGCATCTTGAAATACCTGCAACTCATCTCCAGGACATTTATGTGCAAATTGGCCTCCTCAGGGGATCAAGCGCCCTGAACTTTCTTTCCCAGATAATTCTCTCACCCACCCTATCTGAAAAGCATCCATAGTCACGATGGCCTTGGTGTAGGGGGAACCAACTCAGATCTCTTTTGCATGTCTGGGTAATTCTTATCTGGTATGACACTGACTGATAAAGGACAGACCACTGAGCAGCTAGCATCCACTGTGGGATCCTCATGTAAAACCTGGCTAGTGGAACTAAAGTTATTGCTGCAGCCATCAAGCCTAATAGTCCGAAGAACTAGATGGGCTGAATGCTACTCAATACTAGAAGTCTAAACCTCAAAATGCACTCTCTCGAGTAACTCCTAAAAATGGAGAACATCGATATCTGTGCAGTAACTAAGACCTGGTTCAAGGCTCCAGAGAGCACCCCTGCAATACCAGGCTACAACTCTTACCACACTTTTTGGCCACCAAACTAAGACCGAAGCTCTAAAGGTGGAAGAGTGTCCATATTCACCAAGGATATTCACACTTCCAGGCTAGTTGCCCAACACAATGCATCTGAAATTCTCCAGGTGCAACTAACACTAGGTAAGACTACAATCCAAATTGTAGCTTGCTGCAGATCCACCACCATGCCCCAAGATTCTCACTACACCTTTCTAAACATACTGGAAAATATTAAGATACAACCAAACACCGTAATACTGGGCGATTTCAACTACCCTGCCATTAACTGGGAAAACTACTCGGGTACCAACACCTTTTCCCAAAGGTTCTTGGAATTCATAAATTCCAATGCCCTGGATCAACTCATCCACTGTCACACCAGGGGCTCCAATATCCTAGACCTAGTCATTATCAACATGGGAGACAGATGCATCACACCAGTGGTTAACCCCCTCATTGGTCAGGTCTGACCATAAGGTAATCACCCTCGACATCGACATCCCACCCCCATTCCACAGTAAGGAAACCTCTGTAAAAAAAAAAAAAAATTCTCCAAAGCCAACTTCATGCTACTCAAGTCAGAAGTGACTAACATCATGACACCCATGCAATCGGGAGCTGAAAGTTCGACTGCTGAATCCTACACTAAGGCACTGTACGAGCACATCCACTCATGCATGAATCATGCCATCCCAAACAGAACCAAGACGCTCTCCTCCAAAAAAAGGAAGCCAGTCTGGTGGTCCCCTGCCATAAACAATCTATACAACAGAAGGAAGAAACTGTTGCAGAAAAGAGCAAAATCCCAGGATGCAAAAAACTCCCTTACCAGCCTCAGTAAGAAGCTGAGATCCCTCATAAAATCCTCCAAACCAAGTTACGAAAATAAAACTGCTAAAGATTCCAAAGACAACCACAATGCATTCTATAGCTATGTCAAGAATCTAAATGGCAATGCTCAGATCTGCTCTGAGCTACAACAGAATGGCATTAAATATACTGATCCCAAGGATATTGCCAATATCCTGGCAGAACGATTTAGTGCCAACTTCACCCCCCCTCACTCCCTAAAGGGCCCATCTCAATACCAAAATATTGCCAAATTACGGTAATAATGGGCACAGAGGTAGAAACCGCACTCTCCAAAGCTAAGAATACAGCATCCATGGGACTAGACGACATCCCAGGCTGTGTACTACATGAACTACAAAATGAAATGGCACCTCACCTAAGTGTCATGTTTAATTATAGCCTCACCTCAGGCTCCGTGCCCACTGAGTGGCACAAAGCTACAGTTATACCACTCCACAAGTGGTCCCATCAGTCTGATGAGCCTGATCTGCAAGGGCATGGAATGCATTATCATGGAACTTATAAAGACAATGGCAACCTTCAAACACTGGACCCCACCCAATTTGGGTTTGTGAAGGGCTGATCTTGTCTCCTGAACCTGAATGACTTCTTCGAATCAGTCTCCAGAGCTGTGGACGAGGGTAGGGAGGCCCACACAGCCTATCTGGACCTTGCCAATGCCTTTGACACCATCCCTCACTCTGGAATCATAGATAAACTTACTAAGCTGGGCATACATCCCTATGTCACTTGATGGGTTGCCAACTGGCTTACTGAGAGAGCCCAGACTGTAAAAGTAGCCGACTCTAAATCCAGCTCCGGACAGGTGACAAGTGGTGTACCTCAGGGTTCAGTCCTGGGACCACTCTTGTTTAGCATCTACTTCTCTGAAGTACAGGCCAACACTAAGGGACTCTGGCTAACAAAGTTTGCAGATGACTGCAAACCAGGAGCCATTATTGAATCCCCAAATGATGTGGAAATTCTACAAAAGGGCCTTACAGAAACAGATGCTTGGTGCTAGAGCCATGGGCTCAAGCTTAATGCCAAGAAATGTATAGTTATCCCCTTTGGGAAAAAACATGTACCCATGAATTACCACATAGATGGCAGTACACTAAACACTGAAAGTGTGATGACAGACTTAGGGACACAGGTGGACAGTGGTCCCACATTCGATAACCACATTGCTACAACAGTCAGGAAATCCTTCTATGTGGAACACCTCATCACTAAGGGCTTTTCATCCAAAAAAAAGGAGGTCATTGTCCCACTGTACTCATCCCTCATTAGACCCATTATAGAGTACAATGCCCCATTTGGTATATACCTCACAATCCATCTGCAACAGCTGGAAAGGCCACATAAATACCTCACTAAAAGAAGCACAGGCCTAAAGCAGATGCCCTATGCTGACCGTCTAAAAAAAAAACTCCAGCTATACTCTGTGGCATATCGTCTACTCAAGAGGTTATCTCTGCTCAACATACAAGGCCATATCAAACCCTGAGCTGTTGGACATGCTCCACTTAAAGAAATCCCCCTCTTTGTGAAGTATTTCTGCGGCCTTTCCAGTTGTTACAGATGTCTTGTGAGGTACATACCAAAAGGGGCATTGTACTCCATAATGGGTTTACTGAGTGATGAGTAGAGGGAAACAATTACCTCTTTTCTGGATGAGAAACCTTTTGTGATGAGGTGCATCATGTAGAAGGATTTTCTGACTACTGTGGCGATGTGATTATCAAAGGAGAGAGTACTGTCCACCTGTGTCCCAAGGTCTTTTATCATACTTTCGGTGTACTACCGCCTATGTTGTAGTTCATGGCTACAGAGTTTTTACCAAAGAGGATGACAATGTACTTTTTGGCATTGAGCTTGAGGCCATGGCTTTGGACACCAGGCATCTGTCTCAGTGAGGCCTTTTTGTAGGATGTCCACATCATTAGGAGTTTCGATTATGGCTTCTAGTTTGCAGTCATCTGTGAACTTCGCTAGCCAAAGACCTTCTGTGTTAGCCTGTACTTCAGAGAAGTAGATACCAAACAGGAGAGGAGCCAGGACTGAACCCTGTGGTACTCATAGGTTCATAGGTTCATACTAGGCTATCTGCCCAAGGGCATTTATAAGCCTAGCCCATAGTTATGTGGCTTTCGCCACCCCTTTAGTTTGAATAAAAACTATGCCTATCATTTTGCTGTGCCTCTGTCAAGCAGTGACGCTGAAGTAATCCCTGGGGTATATCTGCAATCTCCCATCCATTGGTCAAGATTCCTCTTGAACAAGACCAGAGAGGTGCTCTGCCTCACATGTACCGGGATTTTGTTCCACAGCATAGGGAGTCTCTGGGTGATGAATCTGTCCCTCCAGCACGTTCTATTTATAACCGTGTCAAGGTTTAAGTCTCCCGCCCTTGTGGTTCTGAGGGATCTAGATTTTTTGAGGTGAAGCATATTCATCAAATCTGGGTTTGACATGGCCTTATATGTCAGGCACAGGTCACCTCTGAGCAAGCGGTATGAGACTGAATAGAGCTGGAGTTCTTTCAGTCGGGCAGCATAAGACATATTTTTGAGACCCTTTATCATTTTGGTGAGGAACTTTTGGGGCCTTTCAAGCTGCAGCAGGTGTCTGGTCAGATACATTCCGAACGGGGCATTGTACTCAATCATAGGTCTAATAAGTGATGAGTACAGGGGACGATGACCTCCCTTGATCTAGATGTGAATCCCTTCATGATCAGGTGGGTGATATAGAAGGTTTTCCTAACTACTTTAGCAACATGAGTGTCAAACTAAAGGCTACTGTCAACCTGGGTCCCCAGATCTCTGATGACTTTTCTGTGCTCAGTGGATTGCCACCTATATGGTAGCTAGGGGTAGCCTTGTTTTTCCCAAAGGGTATGACTATGCATTTTTGGCGTTTAACTTCAGGCCATGGCTCTGGCACCAGTTATCCATTTCTGTGAGGCCCTTCTGGAGGATATCTGTGTCAGATGTGTTTTCGACTATGGCTTCCAGTTTGCAGTCATCTGCAAACTTTGTCAGCCATAACCCTCCTGTGTTTGCTTGTACTTCAGAAAAGTAGATGCCGAACAAGAGTGGACCCAGGACTGAGCCCTGTGGGACACCACTTGTGACAGCCTTTGAGTCTGACATGGCTCCAGCAACTCTGACCCTGTGGGTTCTGTCACTTAGCCAGTTTGCAACCCATCTTGTGATGTATGGGTTTACATTCAAGCTGATGAGTTTTTCGATGATACCAGAGTGGGGTATTGTGTCAAGGCCTTTGCCAGGTCGAGGTAGGCTGTATGGACTGCCTTTCCCTCATCAATGGCCTTGGTGACTGTCTCAAAAAGTCAACCAAGTTTAAGAGGCAGGATCTGCCTTTGACAAAGCCAAACTGAGTTGGATCCAAAGTCTGCAAGTTCCCTATGTCTTTATTTATGAGTTCCATTATGATCCTCTCCATGGCTTTGCAGATAAGGCTTGTCAAGCTAATGGGGCGGTAATTTCCAGGGTCTGTGGAGGCACCGCCTTATGAAGTGGGACCACAGTCGCCGCGCCACTCCTTGGCACGATCCTGAGGTGAGGCTAAGATTAAACAGCTGTCCTAACTGTGGGTTTAATTCCTCATTGAGTTCATGAAGCACACAGCCGGGGACACCATCCGTCCCATGGATGCTGTGTTTTTGCCTTAGTGAGGGCAGTTCTCACCTGGGCGTTGGAGATGTTTGGGGGCTACAATCCTCTGGAATAGATATCTCTCCTTTGGGGAGTTTGCACTGAACCTGTCAGCCAGTATGTTGGCAATGTGTGTAGGTTCAGTAATTTTCACATCATTTTGAACTAATTCTGAGCATATCTGGGAGTTTCCTCCTAGGTTTCTAACATAGCTAAAGAAGGCCTTATGATTCTCTTTAGAGTCCTTGGCGATTTTTCTCTCAAAATTTGCCTTGGATGATTTTATGAGAGCTCTTAGTTTTTACTTATAATGATCAAAGGTGTCTTACCTTTCAAGGATTTTGCTCTATCTTGTAGTAGCTTCCTCCTTTTGTTGTAGAGCTTGTTTATGGCTGGGGTCCACCAGACTGGACGCTTGCCTTTGGTACAGAGAGTCTTAGTTTTGTTTGGGATTGCCTGATCCATGCAGTCCTGTAGGTGCTGGTAGAAGGCATTTGTAAGTGATTCAGCGGTTTGAGTAATGTTTACCACTGGCTCAGGGGCCTTAAAGGAGACCACACTAGTTTTTAGAAGTGTGAAATCGGCTTTTGAGAAGTTTTTCACTGTGGTCTTTTTGTTTCAGGTGGGGCGGGATGAGGACCTCCAGCGAGATTAGTTTATGATCTGATCTCACCAGTGAGGGGTATACTTCGGTGTTGAACATTTTGATCCCATGTTCGTGATGATGAGATCAAGTATGTTTTCTCCTCTTGTGGGGATGGTGACTAGTTGTTCCATGGCATTTGAGTTTATGAACTCCAGGAATCTTTGGGTTAGAGTGTTCGGGCTTGAGTAGTGTTCCCAGTCTATATTAGGGTAGTTAAAGTCACCTAGTATGATGGTGTTTGGAGATACATTTATCCCTCCAATGTTTTCAGGAAGGCCATGTGAGGTTCCTGAGTTTGAGAGGGTGGCCTGTAACATGCTACAAATTGCAGAGCAGTCTTGCCTATGGTTAATTGCACCTGGATGGTCTCCGATGCATCATGCGTTGCCACCAACCTTGAGGTGTGGGTGTCCTTTATGAATATGGACACCCTCCTTTCTTGGTGTTGTCCGGATTTTGGGGCCGGAACGCATGATATGAGGTGAAACCTGTTAGTGCTGGGGTGCTCTCAGGAGCCTTGAACCAGGTTTCTGTCACAGCACAGACATCGATGTTCTCCATATTGAGAAGGGCCTCGAGTGCGTGCATCTTGAGATTGAGACTTCTGGCATTGAGCAGCATTACCCTTAGTTTTTTCCTTTTGGTGTTCTAGGGTGGTAGGTTTAGAATTTGAGCCTTGCCTAAAAAGGCACTATGGGGTGGCAAGAGCCTTTGCCAATATCCGAAGCCCAGGGTGACAGGTGCAAGCCGCCCTTGCGAAGCAGCGTGGCTTGTCCAGCATGTCATCCCAGGCAGACAGACATTGATCCCTTTGAATGACACCAGAATTTAAGCCAATTATTAAAGCTGATCATCTTATCACTGTATTGTGGCATCATTCTAGGTGAAGGTAGGATACTGCTCAAGGTCAGGGTCATACCTGCCTGGGCTACATAATCAGAGAGCTCCTCGATGTCCCTTTCATGTAGTCCAAGGAGGTACGTCTCAGGTCGCTGACACCAGCGTGGACAATGACTGAGTTGTACTTGTACCTGCTGTTGAGAGACCTGAGTGCTTGCGTTATGTGGTGGATTCTAGCCTGACAGGCAGCTTACTGTGACCTTCTCTTTACTCAGTCTGGTGAGCGGACGCCAGTGTGTCTGACTATGGAATCACCAATGACAAGTGTGTCTGGCATTTTGTTTGGCCTTAAGGGCTGTGACTGTTTGACACTCTGACTGTGTGGTCTATGTGTTGCATGTGTTGGGTCGTGAGGTGGTAGTTGTTTGGGTGTCTGCTTTGGTGGCCTCAGCTGTTTTGGTAAATTTTTGATCAGAGCCTCCGGGTATGTCTTTGTGTGAGTATGTGTATGATTTGAAGTTGTGATGGTACCATGTGTGACTGGGTATGTATTGTGTGTGGTTACCTTCTCCTCCTGTCTGGTCTTGCCAGTCCTATGTTGAGAGAGCTCAGCCTCCAGTTTGGCCGTATAGTTGCATCTCTCGCATGTATTTGTGTTTTGTGGGAGAAGGAGAGGATTGTCTGTGTACATGAGGCAGTTGTAACATTGCCTCAATATTCCCAGGTTCACCAGTTGAGCTGGAGAGGACACTAGCAACTGATCCCTCGACATATTAGAAGTAGTAGATAAAGAGACTTTCAAAGGACTCCGGGGGAAGTGGGTTTTAGGCTGGTGGGGTACTATCTATAATAAGAGTGCTTTATCAAGGTGCAAGTACTGTAGGAGTAAGTGCTAGGCTTTACAGATAGAGAATAGTCTACTTGGGAATCAAGTAGAGATGAACTTTTCAGTTATAGGATATGCTGGTTAGATCAGCAGTACAGCTCGAGGAAGGTAGTTTTAAGGGAAAATTGGAAGAGTGGAATTTAGATGGCCCAAATAGTTTAACCTTGTTTAACCGCCGCTGCTCTTGTGTGCAACAGTGAACTCAGCTAAATCAGGGCCACGCGTTAGCGTGTTTTATAGCAGGGGCTGAAGGAGCTAGGAATTGGCCCAAAACGACCAATGGACTACTAGTTTCTGGCTGAAACTTCACCAAATCAGACAAAAAGGCCGCTCAGTGCTTCCCACTCCCACTGGTAAGCAAAGAAACTTCCCTCCTTCCTAACAAGGCAATGGATCAGTAACAGGAACTAAAAACAAAGCCCAGGGATCAGCAACTCTGAAACTGGACTACTCTAGTTCAGTAAGGCGGGAAAACAAGAGATTTTTTTTGTTTTATTACAGAGACAAGGAAAAAAACAGACAGTAATTGCTGTAAATCGGCTAGCGCACTTTAGTGTGTAGCCTACAGAAACAATTTGCAACAATTAGTAACTCACTTGTCACTGGTCTGAAGTCAGACTTGGAGTCTGCTACTTTCACAGTGTGGGTTATGTCTGTGAGCCAGTTGGCAACCCATCTTGTGACATAGGGATTTATACCTGGTTTAGTGAGTTTATCTATAATTCCAGAGTGGGGGATGGTGTCGAAAGCATTGGCAAGATCTAGATAGGCTGTGTGAACCACCTTACCCTCATCTACGGCTTTGGTGACTGCTTCAAAGAAGTCTATCAGGTTTAGGAGACATGATCTGCCTTTTACAAACCCGCACTGGGTGGGGTCCAGAGTTTGGAGATTACCAATATCTTTGTTTATAAGTTCCATGATGATAATGGGCAGTAGTTCCCGGGGTCCATGGTGGCTCCCCCCTTGTGGAGTGGGATAACCGTCACTGTCAAACACTGGCAGTTTTAGACCTTTGGATCCAAGGATCAGGCTCCTCCCCCTTAGCCATAATTCCCCATCCACCACACTGTCTGCTTGCCTAACACAGATCCAGAAGGTTCAGTATGGTCAATCGGGAGCTTAAGAATAGTGAAAATTGTGTGTAAAGTGAAAAAGTGTAGAGGTAGGGAAAGTTAAGGAAGAGAGAAGACCACACAGACTTAACTTTATGGTAAGTACATAACCTTTGTATCCTATGTTGTCTCTTCCATCCTCAACTGATGGAACACAGTCCTCAGCAACGTAACCCCTGGAAGGATATTCTAGAGTATGGTGGAACCAAACAAGGCCCTAGACCTGGATTGCAAATCCAGCTTGTAATGGGATATAAAGTAAGTACAGCAGACAAAGCAGACTCAGCACAGATGTAATGAAAAGGAACTCTGAAGAGGAGGGCTGTGAAAGCGGCAACATCTCTGCTCGAATGAGCTTTAGGCTTGAAGGGCAAAAGTAACCCTTTTTTCATCTAGACAAAGTAAATACACTTACCTGGGGAGAGTTACCTTGGAAATATCCTTTCCCAACTTTTCTAAAGGTTTTGGCATGGTCTGATGTAGATAAACTTTCAAATAGCAATGTATGTCCATGAAATGCAAAGTGTCCTTTCCTTTGCTGGAGAAATTCAAAAAGAAAACTGGCAAGTTTATCGTCCGATTCAGTGTAAACCTGGAGGCTACTTTGGGAAGAAATGTGGGATTGGTATGAAGTAAAACATTATCTTTGTGAAACATCAAATAAAGCAGTTTATAGGAAAGGGTCTGAAGCTCAAACATTTTGCGAAGAGGTAACTGCTACCAGAAAAAAGTGTTTTCCAAGAAAGACACTTAAAAACTCTGCAGTTGCAGAAGGTTCAAAAAAAGGGTTTGGTCAAAGTCTGGAATGAAAAGATACTGTCCCCAAGGGGGATCAGGGCAAAGAAGAAACGTCACCTTAAAAAGGAGGCAACAGGAGTCTGATGCTCTCCCACATGAAAAATGGAGATGGCAGACATCTGAACCTTAATAGTGGAATAACTAGCCCATTCTGAAAACATGTTAAATAGCCTAAGTAATTTAGTGCCCTTAAAGCAAAGGTTACTGAGGCATTAACCACTTTCCAAACCTGTCCAATGCCCGGGTCTCCCTGTTAGGGGGATGGGCAGTAGAGCTCTCCTTTGAAAGATCTTCCTTTGTGGTTGCTGTCACCACAATGGAATTTACCTCAGGACCTGCACTCAAGCGCAGTGGTGCAGCGGTACCATTGTCACCTCATAGCAGGAGGTTCTCCGGTTTGATTCTTGTCTGGGGTGCCTTCTGTGCAGAGTCTGCATGTCCTCCCTGCATTTGTGTGTATTTCCTCCCATGTTTCAAAGACATGCATCTGGTGCGTTTCTCCCCGGGCCTCTGCTGCAAATTGGCTTTGTTCCACGTCAGACTTTTTTGATACACAAATGTTATATAAATAA
Organism: Protopterus annectens; assembly: GCF_019279795.1. Lineage (NCBI taxonomy): Eukaryota > Metazoa > Chordata > Ceratodontiformes > Protopteridae > Protopterus > Protopterus annectens. The sequence continues at coordinate 1,875,036 of NC_056745.1, read as the reverse complement.
TAAATAAATGGGTACAACCACATCTGGTTCCTGCCACAAAACCAAATCCACAAGTTCATTGGCAGGAGGGAAAACCCAGATAGTAGATGGGCCAACCCTGAATATGAATTCCTCCTGGAGGGGCATAGGAGAACCATCCCCCTCTTCCATCTCAAAAGACATGTTCTTGGGGGGATCTAGGGGAACCCTCCCCTCCATCAAAAAAATCAGCATCTTCACTGAGACTGTCCTGAAAGGGCACATTCCAAGACAAGATCTGGCTCAGCTCAGAAGCAGTCACTGCAGCTGAGCTGTTGTGACCCAAAGCACCAAGAGGAAAAGAAATATCAGTGAGTCTTCAGTCGATCCCAACCACCCAGCACCAGTGCCGACCTCTTGGCTCAGAGACCTACTGAGGGCTTAAGCAGTTAAGAGTTTACCAGGTAAGGAAATCTGGTCAGAGTTGAATAAGCCTAGTATTTCCACTCTGGTATATGTAATCCCTGGGGTAACACTGGATCCAAAGATTGGATCAGTGAAGGAGAAACTGACAGAGGAGTGGAAGGGATGGCTAACAGTGCCAAATCAGAGGCTGATTCAGGAAGGACTCCTAGCTGAATCTGGGTCCTAAGAATTTCCTCATCATCCTACCCATATCAGCCTTGGACAGGCTCCTTGATGACTGCACTGACCTTAGGGACAAAACCAATCAAAGGAGACTTAGGAAGGGAGATGGGAGCAGAGAACTGACTGGCTCCGTCAAGAACCTGGATTCTGACAATGCAGGATTTGGTGAGCTGATTCTAATCAGCTCCAATGGTAGAGTCAGATGCAAATGTTTAGGCAATTTCCGTACTAGACCTGATGGACCTGAAGGGTTAGGATACCTTATCCTGCATTTCTTCTCTTGGTGCTTCTCCAAAGATTTTTTCTTGATGAAATTCTTTTCTTTTTCTTTGAACTTTTCTCTCTTTTTTTTTCCCCTCAAACTTTTTACTAGTGGGAGAGCTAAACATGTTAGCTTTGAGTTAAAAATACTCAACACTCCAAAAAAGCTACACAAGTAACCAACAGAACGCATGACAATCTGACAATCCTCTAAACCAAACCCCAAAAATCTTAAAACAAAACTATTCATAAAACTAGCTACACTGGAAAGTAGAACAAGATATATACAAGCGTTTTGTGTTTGTTTTATATGGAGGAGGAAGAGCTAAAGACGAAATACAGCAAAACGATAACACAGAAATTGAACAGGAAGAAAATATGAATTTATAAAAAAAATATTACGAGAAAAACAGCACTGAGCCAAGGAACATGTCAGAAGTGATCGAATAGTAAATGAGATCATATATATTCATTTGATGGAGTGGAATAAGGGTAGAGAAGGAGCTTGAGCCTTGGATCCACAGGTCTAAAGCTACAGGTATCAAAGCCATATGGATATGATATGCTCATCAGTTGAGGATGGATGGATGGAAAAGAAAACATCAGATGCAGTGTTTAGTGCAAGATGCCCACCTCCTAACTTGGGTTTTTGTTGCAAAAGCAGATGGGGACCCGAGGTAGAGTTTTTGTGGTATGGTAGGGATGATTCTGGTATATTCCCACCTGCTCACTAATCAGTGTGGGTCTCTCTCGCTGCCCCCTTCTTCTATCATACTGTCATACCTATCATGCTTTCATATTTCCTTGTCAAGGAGACAGGATGCTAGGAGGGAATCATGACTGCAACAGTGATCACATTCAAATTATATACATTTGGCTTGTTTGTTCTTGCCACATCTCCAGTAGACTAGTTCTTGCACAGGACAGTTCCCATTACACTTGGGAAGGAGAGGTTGGAATATATGTCTCTCTGAATCCATGGTCATCTCCTTTGTCTTCCACTTTCTTGAATTTAAGTATGGATCCAAACAGCAGCTGTGTGTTAAGGAGTACAGTTAGGAGATCCATCTTCACATTATCAGATAAGGGATGGGACCTCAGCTAAGAATACTTCCTAACTTACAGCATCATCACAGCAGCTCTGGGTGTCGCATCAACAGCATCCTACCCACATCTCTTAGAGCATGCTGCCCCAGTTGCAATGATGCTTCAGCTCAGCTTAGGAGGGAAGCCTTTCGAGTTTCATTGCGTATTCTTCCTCAACTCTTAATACACTGAGGACGGGTCTTCTTCACATCACCTAAATCTCATTTGACTGAATTTCATTTGACTGAGACCAAGTCAACTACTTTTCAAAATACTGAAAACTCATTTGATTGAATCTCATTTCACTGAATTGTAAGCCACAGAACAGACAATTTTCCCTCACCTATGACTTGTTTGTGATAAAAACAATTTCTGTAACTTACAGTGCTGTCAGAATACAGATAGTCATGTAGGAAGCAGTGTTTAAGTGTTTCTAAATGTGGGTATGTCTCTCTACATTTTATGGGAAGTAGCTAAAGTAATACAGCGGCTGTGTTGTGCATTCCCAGCAGTAATGACATTGTGCAGAGTACTGTAAGGCAAGTAAAATGTACATGCCCTTTTCCTCACTGTAGTGCGATCCTGGAGTTAGTATATACAGTTTTGGGGGGTCACAGCCCCATACCCTGGGGAATGTGGGGGGGGGGGCATAGCCCCCCCACACACCTAATTTGGTTTTATATTGTCTGGTTTCTGTTAAAAGGATAAGTAAGTAGTTTTTAAATTCTGGAGAAAGGTAGTCAGTGTTGCAAGTGTCTATAGTTTAAAATGTAGTCTTTTGAAATTTAGCACTGTAAGCTTTCAGTGAAATGAGATTCGGTCAAATGAGTTTTCAGTATTTTGAAAATTAGGTGATATGGTCTCAGTTAAATGAAAGTCGGTAAATTGAGATTTAGGCTATGTGAAGTAGACCTTTGAGGACATATTTTTGATATTTTAAAATATGACTTTGGAAAAGTAAAGTCCTAAATGCCAGGGTTGAAGCGGACTCCAAATCTAAAAAAAATTGCTTTCACTGTCAGTAGGAAGAGTACTGTGCTTCAGAGAGGAAGAGTACTGTGCTTCAGACCCAGCCTAGTCCTTCTAGCAGATTCTAAGGACAATGGGCCTGGATTTGCAATGGAACTGTTGTAGAGAGTTTTGAACCTGCAGAAACAGTCAAGATGCCGAGGAAGTGGAGGTAGCATAAGAAACATCCAGGACAGTTTCTAGACCATAACGAATAAATTGGGTGAGTCAAGGCCCAGAAGGTCCCCAGTTTTTTTTTTCCTGGGAAGCGGAGGAATCATTAATGGCTGGGCATCTTCAAAGAAAAGGGTTCTCTAAATGCAAGTGATAGGCCAAAGTGTCCTCGCTATCCATACCACAAAATATGGATGGGATATCTGATTTATAATCCAGGTACTCTGACATCTCAGATTTAGAAGAAGAAAAGTGCATCAATGGAGAATGTTTCCTTTTTCTTTTTGAACTTTCAGCTTCAGACAACAAGGGCTGTGCTGGGTCAGGCGTTACGGTTTGCAAGAAATGGAAAAATCCCTAAGCTTAGACTAATCTTGGGAAGATGTAAAGAGTCAGCTAAAGATTGGTGACTCAGCATGTTGTAGTCCTGGTTTGGTTTAGGCCTCAGAGGCCTAGGTCTTATTGTAATGAGTCGGCATACATGATTTGGATGCCCTATGTGAGACTTCCTTGGGTTCCAGTTTCTTACTATCTCAGACATTTTCTCCTATCACCAAGGGGATACCACCCTCCCCTTGTATAATAATTAAGTAATGATTTGGGCTGACAGTATGTTCCTTGTTCACTGTATGCTTCTGAAAGTTGTTTGGTACAGTACGAAACATTAGGAGTTGATGGCCTGGTGACATTAAAAAGCACATCACCAGCAGCCTTGACTGAAATGGACAGCAGGATCAGAGGCTGATCAAGTGCTTTTACAGAGTTGACCATCTTGAATGTAGCAATCCAAAGGAAAATATTTGATTCTTTTGTCTTGCTTGTTTTTTCCTTTTGTTGTGACTGCTCTTTCTTTTTTTCCCCCAGGTTACTACTACTACTATACATTGTTAATCAGAAGTCATCAATAATATTAGCAGTTTCTTAGCTCTAACATCAATCAACTTGAATATTTACATAGTTACAATATACTATAATATCATTTTTTTTTTTTAAATATCTCAATTACTTTTATGGAGACATTTATCATATAACAGTGCCACTTTCTTCAACATTACATAACAGATGTTAGAGGGCCTCCAGGGTTTTTTCCCAACTTTGGTAATATTCCTTGCATCCCAAATAAATCTGTTAAGTATTGCAGTACTTATCACAACCCCTTTACTTTCATACTCAGAAGTTCCCCTCAAGATTAACCCTCCAACAGAGAATCATAACTTCTAATATATTTTATTTTTTCCCCAGTTCTGACAGGCTCTGCCATGCTTCTTCCTTCCTAACATATATTTTCCTTTCCCACTGCCCTGTTGGTGACCCTAAGAATATACTTTTGATTCTCTACACACACTGTTCATGTTTCTTTTCAAATTCTGCTACCATCTTCTTCCAAAGTGGCCATTTCTTTTTATGGAGTCTACCTTCCCCTTTCTCTTTTAAAACATGTCGTCTCCTGCATTTCCAGCTCCCTTGTCAATATTATCACTTTGTTAAATGCAGGTGCTTCACCTGTCTTCCATTTTTGTTGCTGCCTTTTTAGATACCAGCCATGGTGATGAAATTAGACTAGTACCTGTTGTCCTGTTACTTTCCTCTCTCTCTCTTTTTTTTTTTTTTTTTACAGTTTAACATTTCCACTGGCTTCCTTGGATCTTTTCTGTGAACTTCTGAACACTTTCCCTAAACTCATTCAACATACCACATCCCCAAAATATATGTCTCCAATCTCCTACTTCCCGCTGACATCTCCAGCAGTGTGTGGGTACTCCCAGAAACATTTGACTCAGTCTGAGGTGTAAAACTACTTGTGCAAGCATTTCCATAACAAATATTCAGAACTTCCCAGGTTTGGTAACTTTTTGCGGGATTTGGCATACACCTTGCCAGTGTCAGTATAGCTCTGTGTTCCCAATAAAACTATTCCATCTGGCCAAAATTAGTTCTCTTACCCATTCTTTTCCCTAGTCTAATATTGCTTTAATATTGCTTTATACATTCTTCTTACAATTCTAATTCTGACACTTGCCTTAGACTTTGCTTCCTGCAAAAGTTATATTGTTTGGAGTTTTCTCTTCCCATACTTTGCCGTCCATCATACTTCTCTACCATATTTAACAGGCTCATGGTCTGCAGTCATTGGTCCCTCTGAAGAGTGTACTCTTCACATAGCTCTTCCCACTTCATTATCTTTTCTCCCCTCCTAAGCTGCTAACAATATAGAATTTTGTTGCTACCTGTTAACCATTTCCGGGCAGCTGAGTTGAGTTATCCATTTTGTTTTCTCCCTATCTATGGGTTGTAACTCAAAGTTCCACCAGTTCCCCAATTTCTACTTTATACCTCCTCCAGTGATCTCATCACTGCCACTAAATAACCGTTATTTTTTGCCTTGTTTTTGAATTAGCCCATATTCCAATTTTCTGGACTAAAGGGTTGTTTTCATGACCTTCTAATAGTAAGTCTTTGCAACTGGCAGAATAGGTGTCATCTTACAAATAACTTTACCTGAACTGTGTTGCCTCAAAATATGCTTGCAAATCTGACATTTCCATGCCCCCCTCATTTTAGGCCCAATTCATATTTATCATTTTACTCTAGGCTTTTGGTTATCCCAAAACTATTTTGAAATTAATTTTAACAAATTCTTCTATTTCTGTTTCCCATGGCAATAAACAAATAGTTATCCAAAGCAAATAATTAAGGGGACTACAAACATTTTAATAGCATTCACCCTCTGATCCAGATCAACTTTTATCATTTCCCATTTTTTTTTTTTGTTCATCATATCTGTCCATGTTAGTTCAGGTCACTCGCTTGCTTTTGCAGACATCTAGATATCTAAATATTTTGTCTATGTTCCCACCGTTCTGGAAATTCCAGTACACATTTAAAGGTTAGTGTATAATTAACACAATTTGCGTGTGTTTTAGTTTTATTTACTATATATCCAGCAATCAAACTGAACTGCCTCAACATTTGGAAGAGTCTCCTCATATCCTTGTTTGGGTTTGTCAAAATAAAAGTAGGGCATCATCTGCAAACATCACTAATTTATATTCCCTAGATAATGTGGTCCACCCCCTAACTACTAAAAGTCTGATCTTCTGGGCAAGGGTCCCTAAGTACAGGGTAAACAGCAGGGGTGATAGAGGGCATCTTTGCTTGGTTTCACATCCTATGGAAATGCCTTGCTTAACACCTCCATTAATCTTTATTCTCACTCCTTATCCTATGTACATTTCTTTGAGCAACATATCCAAGTCTCCTGGGAATGCAAATTGCTTAAGGGTCTCCAAAACGTAGGCCCAATGTACTCTGTGAAATTATTTTTCTCTATCTAGTTCCATCATCAGTAGAGGTTTCCCTAAACGTTGTGCTTCCTGATGTATGATATTTGGTAACATGATGTTATCAAATGTTTGTCTGCCTTTTACAAAGCCACACTGGTCTTTGTGAATTATCTTTGGGAGCAATCCTGACAGTCTATTTGCTAATGCCATGAATACCTTATAATCCTGGTTTAATACCACTATCAGTCTATATGATTCAGGATGCAGGATCTCTTCTTTCCTTTGGTATTAATACTGTTTTCCAGGATTCTTGTATCTTTTTTTGTTCTAAAATTACATTGAGTAATACATACCAGCATTCTAACAAATCCTGTCCCCCAATCACCACATTTTAATGGGAAGTCTGTCCCATCCTGGGGATTTGCCTCCAGCTTGTGCTTTTACATGATCTTGTACTTCAAAGTAATCCTTTGGGACAATATCTCATTGTCTTCCATGCTCAACTGTTGAAGTTGAAAACCCACAAAATAATCCCTGACCATCTATTACCAATGTAATCCATTTATTTGACTCTATCCCAGATCTGTTCAGGTTCTCTTCATAATCTTGAATGTGCATCTCTAATTTTTAATATTCTTCTACCCACTTTTTATTGCCTAAAATTTACTTCCTAAAATGTTCTGTAGCTTTGGGGATTGCGAAAAAAATAAACTTTAGTGCTGCTTGTTTATTTAGAAGCTCAGCCTCCATACATTTCCTGGTTTCTCTCTTCCAGCTTGTGTAACTCTCTTCACCCAATATTTTATCTGTTTTCCCTTGTAACATTCCTAATCGCTTCAACTTTTGTTTCCCACACCTGGTTTGCATATCCCATTCTCTTAATTCCTGTTCCTTAATTTCATTTTTTAATTTTCATTTTATTGCATCCCATTTTTCACTAAAATTTTCCTGAGTTTCAATCAATCATCTCAAGTGTCCACTCAGCGAGGTCTGTATCCTCTGCATTTTCCTTTGTCGATCCCACCAACTAGAACCTGTCCTCCAATGTCGGACTCTTTAAAGGTTTCCTGGATTTCCCACTTCACACTGTTCGATTCTCAGCTAGAGCGTCTTCTGTGTGGAGACATGCGTGAATGGGCGTACCTTCGTTGAAGGTTGTGTGTCAGGGCTGGCAACTCGGCACGTAAAAATCTACTGCCAATCATTAGCGGACCAGAGTTCCACTGTGGCGACCCCTAACCAGGAAAAGCCGAAAGAGACAACAACTCTACCAGGGCATGATCAGAAATTAGTCTTGGATGTATGCGTATCTGCTTGCTCAAATAATCATGTTCATGCAGGATGTATATTCTATTTTCTATCAGTGGTCATGCCTATTCAGAGCAATACGTACAAGTCTTCCCATCTAACCTTTGTTGACCTATGTCTCGCAGGCCATGTATGTGAGAGTAACTGTAGGTATTTGTTTTCTAATTTAACTCTTTGTGCTTTAGGGCCCCTGTTTACATCTGCAGTGTTGAAATTTCCTCCCATAAGGAGTATGCCTTAGTGAAAGTTTATTGCTTCACTAAAATTACTTTTCATCTCCCTCTTAGTTATTCCTGGAGGGAGGTATATATTTCCTAACATCATCCTCTTGCTTCCCCAGTAATAGCTTAACACCACATATCTTCCCCTTAAATCTTTCTTGGTTTCCACTATATAAAAGTATGACCCTCTTTTAATTAATGTTGCGACACATCTTATCCTAATAATCAGGAAACAGAGTTGAAACTTGGGAAAAAAGCTTTAGTAACCACAAACAGCAGCTACACTATAAAACAACACACTGAAAAGAGTATAGCACTTTCATCTGTCAGGACATCATCAGAACTAAGCAAGTGCCCAACCAGAACAGTTAAATATCAATTAAATTTCAATTAAAAAGTCACATGACAATTACACAATTACTAAAAAAACTTAAAACTTTAAAAACTTCCCTTTGTTGCAAGACATATTCTAAATTCTTTAAAAATAGAATAGATGAAATAGAACACATCATATAGCCCAGGTTCATTTAAAGAATTGAGCCTGAGCTGCCATTTCAATTCTCTAACTAGTAAATGTTCATCAATGATTAAACCCCTGTTATCCTTCTTAAGTTGGTCACTCACAAAATATCCAAATCTATGTCCAGGATTTTTTCCACATGTCTATAAAGTGCATTAGTATCTTTTCTATTTTTAATGTCCCTCTCATGTTCATACACCCTTTCTTTGACCCTTCTAATAGTTTTACCAATATAATATGCTGAACAGTCAAGACAGCTGGCGGCATATATGGTCCACTCAGGTTGTAATCTCTTGAACTGGCCCATTTTAGTTTCTGAGCAGTTCTCAACAGAATGCTGACAGTTTGGGGCTTCCACTCACTCAACCAATGTCAGTTGCTTCAAATGGTAACAATTTGACTGTACTCTCTAATGCTAATGTTTCCTCTAATGTACAAACTGAATTTAGCTTTCAAGCTTGGAAGGCTAATAGTTTTGATATTACAAGTGGGGGTGTGTTTAACAATGTGAACTCCAGAGCAGGTTTCGGCACCTTGCAACAGCAACTAAGGTCCTTTGAAACTAAAATGGGCCAGTTCAGGAGATTACAACTTGATAATGTGTATTTACATGAATGTCTGGGGAACAGATGGGTCCCCAAGGGCCTGCGGTGTTGGCGTTTTCCCAATGGAGTTACAAAGGGTTCCAAATTTCACAAAACGCTGACTGGGATTTTTGATAAAGCAGACTGTGAGCTGATGGAACAGCTGATCAAGTTTAATGATCAGCGTATTGAAACATTATCTAGTGAACTGGACAATTTAGACAATAGTATTAAATCGGATCTATTATTTCCTCAATATTCTTTCAATTATAATGATGTTTTTACAAAAATATATAAGAATATGTTAAGGAAGAAGAAAAAATTACAAAGAGATGCCGAAGCATACGCCAGTGGGCGTGTTTATCCTGACCCTATTGGTTCTAGTGAGGGGCCTGTTGACGAGCCTTCTTTTCAACCAGTGGTAACCCAAGGTGAGAATTTTGACAATAACCGCGCCTCCAGGGAGGTGCATGGAGATGGAGGAACAGTTACAGTTAGGTGTTCTGAACGTCTACAAACTCAAAGGTCATCGAACTCAGCTGTCAATGTGGCATATCAGGAGGATTTTTATCAGAGGCAAGGGGCGAGACCCAAGACTGGTTACAAGAAGAATGGCCCCAAATGGAAACGATAGAAATGGCAGATGGCAGTGCAGTCGTTACTGATGCCATTTCTGATGTTAAAAAGGTACTGAATTCAAACACAGATTTTATTATTTTTAACTTTTCTGTCAAAGAGTTCTCTGTTAAACATGCGGATTTGTTAGCTAAGGGATTTGGGTTCATCCCTGACAACAGAGCTAAAATTTACCAAATCTTAATAGATCTGAAACTTTACATTCGCTAATTGAACTTGGCCGTGTTATTTAATTCTAATGAAAGTGGTGCAGACAGTGGATGTTCTAACAATGCTTTAAAAAGGTCTAGTAAATTTAATCCCCCAGTGCATGGGGCTTTATTGACATTTGAGCAGATTTGTTCTAATCAATTTAGGGACGTTATCCGTAAGCCTGGTAATAATTTTACTAATTTAATTGAAGTTGAAAAACACCTGTTGTTTGAATTTATGTATGATAAAACTATTCGTGTCATGAAACCTGATAAGGGAGGAGGGGTTGTTATCATGGATCTAACTGATTATAACAGGATGAATGAATTGTTGCTATCTGATACATATCAGGAAATTTCTAGAAATGAACTGAATGTGGCTCATGCTAGAATTGATGTTCAATTACTTGATATGTTATTCCAAGGGCAGACTGAATTGGATGAATATGATTTTTTACACAACAAATGGCCAATGATAGCTGGCATATTTGGGATACCAAAGATCCATAAAAACATACAACCCCCCCCCCCTTAGAACGACTGTTGATGGGAACAGGTGTAAGACATATTATTTTGCTAAATTTATAGATTCTTGAGTGAAGTATTCCATGGGGTTAGTGCCCCAGATTTGTAAAAATTTGTGGGATTTTCTTAAAAAATTGAGAGATGTTCCCTTTCAGACTGAATATATTCTGGTCACTATAGATGTGTGCGACTTACATTCAGTCATCCCACATGAGACTGGCCTTACATGGTTTGAGAATGCCTTGGTTGCTATTGGTGTTTTGTCCCAGGTTCGTATAAATACCATTAGTGCTTTAATGAAAATGGTGTTGTCGAATAACTTCTTGTACTTTGAGGGACGACTTTTCAGACAAATAAAGAGTGTAGCTATGGAGGCAGCATGTGCTCCCAGTTTCGCAACTCTTGTTATGAGCTTTTAGGAAAATAAATTTGTATTTAATTCCCCCTTTAACTCAAGATTTGCATTCTACACCCATTTTTTGGATGATATATTTGTCTGGAAGGAAAGCAGGGAAAAACTTAATAGTTTTTTCCAGTATATTAATTCTACCACACCATTTCTAAAGTTTGTACAGGACTATAGTGAGTTAAGCATTTCCTACTTGGATGTTAGGATTACTAAGGATTTTAACAAGAACTGTTTTGTATCTAATAGCTTTGGGAAAAGTACCTTTTCTAATAGTTATTTAAATTTTGATAGCCACCACCCCTATTATCAGAAGAAATCAGTGGTGAAAGGCCAATTGGTCAGATTGGCAAGAATGATTTCTTATGAGGTGACTTTTATTGATAAATGTCAATTATTATTGAACACGTTCATGAAGCAGGGGTACCCCAAAGAATTCTTAAAACCTATTTTTGATGAGGTAACCCACAAGAGGAGAAGTGGATTATATTTACCTCTGTTATGTTATAACAATGGGGTTGTACTGAACAGTGACATTAGGAGCAGTATTTCTGTTCCTGAGGGTAATTTGGGTGAAATACATGGGCACAAAAGTACCAATTTCAATATGGCTTTTATAAGTACCTTTTCGTTAGATAGTTATGCATTGGCTTCCATTTTGAGATATAGATTGGTTGTTGATATCCACCAACCCCCATTTGAGTAAAAATTTGGGGGACAAACCAACAATTATTTATAGGAAAGATCTTTGTTTAAAACAGCTGTTGGAAAATAAACAGGAAACTTGGAGTGGTGGTAGGGCTTTTGATGGAATGCATAAGTGTGGCTGTTGTAAAATGTGTTCCTGTATTTTAGTGGGAAACCAGTTCATTCTTAATGGTTATAAGGTTATTATAAAAGGAAAATATAAATGTAATACTAAGTGGGCCATATATGCCGCCAACCGTCTTGACTGTTCAGCATATTATATTGATAAAACCATTAGAAGGGTAAAAGAAAAGGTGTACAAACATGAGAGGGACATTAAAAATATGAAAGATACTAATGCACTTTAGTGACATGTGGAAAAAATCCTGGACATAGATTTGGATATTTTGTGATTGACCAACTTCAAAAGGATGATGGATTTAATCATTGATGAACATTTACTAGTTAGAGAATTGAAATGGCAGATCAGGCTCAATGCTTTAAATGAACCTGGGCTAAATGATATGTGTTCTATTTCATCTATTCTATTTTTAAATAATTTAGAATGTTAATGTGCCTTGCAACAAAGGGAAGTTTTTAAAGTTTTAAGTTAATATTTTTAGTAATTTATTGTATAATTGTCACGTGACTTTTTAATTGAATTTTAATTGATATTTAACTGTTCTTTTTGGGCACTTAGTTCTGATGATGTCCTGACGGATGAAAGCGCTAAACTCTTTTCAGTGTAGCTGCTGTTCGTGGTTATTAAAGCTTTTTTGCCTGCTTTTGACTCTGTTTCCTGGTTATTAATTTGGATTGGAGAACACATCTTATCCTCCCCTCTACTGAGGCACTAAAAAACCTTAGATAACACCATCTTTGTTGTCACAAAAGGAGATACTGCTAGCCCAGCTATCTGGAATTTTTTAAATAATTATAAGTCATTTGTGAATATCAACATGATTCATATGCTTGTGTTACAAATGTATTAGAAATGTATATTTTGTGTATATCAAACTGCTGGTACAGAAGTGTGTGTTGAGAAGGATTTACAAAGTACTGAGTTTAAAGATGTAACAGTGTACCTGACTGGAAAACAAAATAAATGTATATACACTATTGTAATTGCTTAAATGTATACATTTTAACAGGGGAAACCAGAATATAGGAGGTTAATTTGCAAAACTTCAGAAAAATAGCTGGAATTAAATTACTTTATGACAGCAAGAGACACAATGTCTATACTAGGGAGCTCTCTGCATTGTCATGAAAGAGAAAATTACTAGGCTTGAGATGTGGAAGTGTTTTACTGTTTTATGACTTCCAAAACATGCACAGATCTGAGCAAAAGCCTTTGCTTATGCATTTTCACAGGTACATGCTAAATGCCATCAGCTGCATCAGTTGTTGTTTTTCACCTGGGACAGAGTCAAATGACAAGAAACCATGTCATTCTGCAAGCTATCCCAGCAGTAATATTTGAGATATTAATTTAAGAACTCTCTGAGAGATGGACTGAGTACTCTGTATTTTGCCTTTGACCTCACAAGATCCAATCACCACACATCTGCCTTGCTATAAGTAAGTTGAGGGAACAGTATACTCCTGTTAGATTCATTCAGGAATATAGTGAAGCATAGTTTAGATGTTTTTTTTTTTTTATATAGGATACCGTCTTGCAATGTTGTTTTAAATATTTCCTGTGATTTAAAACTCTGATGTTACAATATATATATATATATATATATATATATATATATATATATATATATATACACACACACACACACACAGTCTTGTTCTTTTATTATTTATTAAATATATTTAAACCTTTCATTGGGGCTAATCTGTGGAGAGACATATTTAAGTTCTGAGAGTATTTGCATATTTACTTGGTGACACTGTATGGGCCACTCCTAATAGGCTTGCTCTTGGTCAAACTACTATTTATACTGATAGCAAAATTACACATCAAGACTGGAAACCCTATGTTAAGGGCCTTAAAGTAGCTGATAAAGAGTTGGCTGGTGGCAGCAATAACTACCATATAATCTGGGCAGAAGGGGGCATAGTTAGTAAACCTGTGCCAGCCTTCCCAAGTGTGTGTGTGTGTGTGTGCGTGTGCGTGTGCGTGTGTGTGTGTGTGTGTGTGTGTGTGTGTGTGTGTAAAACAAACCTCAAAGAGTGTGTGTGTCAGCTACTTGGGCAGGGACACGAAGCACTAGTTGGACAGAGTGTTGGAGGTCTTGGCTTGGCCACACAGATGAGATCTCAATTCTACAGCTGTGCCAGTGATGAGTCTTATTGGGGATCTGGAGAAAGAGGGAGCAACCAGCCCCACATTGACTGTAGTCTGTGTGTGCTCTTAAGTGAAACTGCACTTGATGCAGTGAGCTGGATCTGGAAATAGTGTGTGTACCTGTTATCTTCTCAATGTACATCCCCCGCTGGTGTTGGTGGTGAGGATTGAGGCTCCTCGATTACTGGGTCAGAGGATGGGTGTCACATGTGTATTAAACTCATTTCCTGTTTGGGTAAAATGAGTTTCTGAAGTATTATTATAGCTGTATTTGTCCCTGTAGTATAATGTAGTGACTTACTCCTCTTTCCCACATCTACCAGACCATTTACATTCCAAGGCAAACTTTTTAATTCCATCCTGCTGATAATTTTATGCCCCTTTTGCCAACATCCCTTCCACTATTTCTGTCCATTTCATGCAAATCACACCATCTAGCCCATTGGGTTCATCTGTCTTGTATCACTCTGGTTCTTATTTGTGTTTCATAGGTATACAGTAACTGGGCTCATGAAAACTCTATTAATATTCTCTTTTTTTCCAATACTGAACTCTAATAATTAGGAAGAATAGTTGTGTAAAATCTTATCATAACCACAGATGTCCTCTTCCATGTTACAGTATTCATAACATCTGAGATTCCCCACCTAGGCTACCTGAATGTCCAGCCAGTTTACCAAAGACTTAAGCTACTGCTAGGTATGTGTGATACTGCTAGGTACGTGTGATGTTGCACATAGAACAGCCAACGTCGGCCATAAAAGTGATGTCTACATGTACCATCCTCCTCAGAAGTGAATACCCCAGTCAGAGCACCAGTCCAAGGATAAGAGGCAACTAGTTAACATCCAAAGAAGAGCATAAACCATGGGGAAGGAGGGTGGGACAGAATATTGCAACATGGAAGAGAAGAACATTAATGGTTATAGTAAGATTTTTCACAACTATTCTAGGTCCTTCTATTCGCATGTTGCAGTATTCATAACATGAGGGAGAATGCCATAGCTCACGAGTGGGAAAGGGGGGTAAGGAGCATATGAAGTCTCCATGAAGCCATGCAGAATTGCTCCGGCAAATCCTGCTCTGGATCTAGAGATAAGCGTCCAGCTTGTAGTATTTAGCAAATGTATGGACAGAGGACCAATCAGCTGCTTCCAGGACAGAAACAGTGTCCAGACCTTTAAAGAAGGCTCCCGAGGAAGCCACCACTCCAGTGGAATGAGCCTTAACAAAGGAAAAAAAGAGTTTGCCCCTGAGAGACATAGCAAAATGAAATTGCCCTGGAGATCCAAGATGAAATAGTCTGTTTAGAGGTTTTACCAGCACCCTGGAGTGAAAGAAAAACAATTGCTCAGACCTTCTAATGGATTTGGTCTTAGCCAAGTAAAATCTAAGTTGTCGGTGTACATCCAAGGTGTGCAGCACCCTTTTACTGGAGCTTTGAGGAGAAGGGAAAAAATGGGTAATAAGACCTATCCTTGTGAAAAATCAGAAAGGGTTGTGAAGCCATTAAAGCCTGGAATTCATAAACTCTTCTAGCAGTAGTGATGGCCATTAATACAGTTTTCCAAGCACAACAATTTAAGGAATCTGAGGATGCAGGCTCAAACGCAGTCTAAGGTCACTTTTTTACAAAACAAAATTTAGGTTTCAGGGAGGAGGATCAGGTTTCCTGGAAGGTCTGATGTGAAGGACACCTTTTAAAAAAGGCTTAATCTCTAATCTAGAAGCTAAGAGGGAGATAAAAGCAAACATGCAGAAATGGCTAATAAATGGGCTTTAACTGAAGAATAATCCAGTCCAGCCTTGAGCAGCTCACACAAATAAGAAAGGACTAGGGAATATCCATTGAAAATGGATCTAGTCTCTTATTAAGACACCAGATGGAGAACCTCTTCCATTTGGACAAACAGGATCTCCTTGTATTAGGTCTACTGACCTCCTGCAGGACTAGAAGCACATCCTCAGAGAAAACGTGCTTGAAAGGAATCAGAAGCCTATCACCCAGAAAGTCAGGTTCAATGTTGCTAAATGTGGGTGAATAACAGATCCCTTGTCTTGTGTGGGTTGATCCACCCTGTAAGGTAACTTGCAGTGATTGCCCTTGGCTAACTGCAAAAGAAGAGGGAACAAATGCTGTCTTGGCCAAAAGGGGGTCACAGACAAGATTTTTATTTTGTTCTTCTGAATCTTCAGCAGGACTTTCTGAAACAGGGGGAAGGTGGGAAGAATGTGTAGAGAAAAATCCCTTTCCATGAGAATGATAGGGCATCCAACCTTCCAAACCAGAAGGTATGGGAGTCTGACACAAAACTCTGGAAGTTGTCTGTTCACAGAGGAGCCAAAGAGATTTATTTGAGGTGTACCCCTCATAGGCTTGTGTCATGGATCTGCTTAGTGTGTCTGCCTGAACATTTTAAGATGAAGGAATATAAATAGCCGTCAAAGGTACCTTTGCTAAAAGAGCAATCTCCCAAGCTTGAATTGCTAATCTGCAAAAGAGATGAGACTTTGATCTCCTCATTTGTTCACATACCAGAAAACTGTGGTGTTGTCTGTGAACAGTTTCAAAGGGCCTGGTAGAAGAGATGACCTGAAGGCTTGAAGGGCCTGAATCAGAGCTCTCCTCTTTGATGTTGATGTGTTGCTTCCTTATGGAAGGAGACCACAGGCCTTGGACCTTTAGGTTCCCCAGTGTTGCCCCCAACCCTAAATCTGAGGCATCTGTGAACATTAATCTGTAACATTCTGTGATCTCTTAAGCCTGAGGGTACAGTTTAGTAGTTACCGGGTCTGCAATATTTAATCGGCAAAATCAGACAAGAGATTCTGGCTGCCTGAGGCTTCATTCTCAACCTCTGTTTGTAATTTACAATCTGTTTACAAGCGGCAACCCTCGTGGCTGTATTACAGTCTTTTAATGGGATTTTGTCTGAATCTTGCTACCATATAATGACAAGCTGTTCCTGGCTCCCCAAAACAGTGCACGTTCTTTACTAACAATTAAGGCTGTAAAACAGAACCACGTTTACTGGTTACCTGCGGTGGTGTCTCCTTTTACTAAGTGATTCCTATACATCCTTAGGGAAAACAAACTCCCTCTAGACTGCAAGCAGACTTTTTCACTCAC
Source organism: Protopterus annectens (assembly GCF_019279795.1). NCBI lineage: Eukaryota > Metazoa > Chordata > Ceratodontiformes > Protopteridae > Protopterus > Protopterus annectens. The sequence continues at coordinate 1,858,110 of NC_056745.1, read as the reverse complement.
TGCTGTTTCAGAAGTAAAGCAAACAATTGTTAAGTACTAAAAGACACAGTCTGTCTAAAGAATTATGCTTATCTCAAGCTACAACCACCTAATACTACACATTGGAAGCCACACGAAGAGCAAGTGAGCTATGTTGATGTTACATATTGTTCCTAATTTAGTTCAGTTTTGTAGTTGTACTAATATATTGTTGACCTCCTAGGACCCTCTAGGTCGCTTGTTGTAAAGCCAACTAACAAGCCACTATACCAAGGATCTGCAACCTGTGGCTCTGGAGCCACATGTGCCTCTTCCACCCCTCTGCATCGGCTCCCTGTAGCTTTTAAAAACAATGGCCACTCTGCCGCACAACACACAAACACAAACACAAGCACACACACACACACACACACACACACACACACACACACACACAGCGATCGAGCGATGGACTTTAAATATTGCTTTATAAACTTACAAACTTGCAAGAATAACATGATTTCTGTTGCCATGCATTCCACACACACTGAGAGCAATCGAACAATCTCCTGAAAGCAGCATCTCCTGAAAGGTTCTGTACCTCTCATACCTCTGCTTACCACAAGAAATATGGACAGAGCCACAAATAAAGGGGAACAAAGGAACAAAAATAGTGACTGACTTTAAATATTGCTCTTTTAAACTTAGAAACATGCTAGCCTAAAGTTAAACGCCAAGAAATGCATAGTCATACCCTTCGGGAAAAACAAGGTTACCCCTAGCTACCATATAGGTGGCAATCCACTGAGCACAGAAGAAGTCATCAGGGATCTGGGGACCCAGGTTGACAGTAACCTTTTGTTTGACACTCATGTTGCCAAAGTAGTTAGGAAAACCTTCTACATTGCCCACCTAATCATGAAAGGATTCACATCTAGATCTAGGGAGGTCATCGTCCCCCTGTACTCATCACTCATTAGACCTATGATTGAGTACAATGCCCCATTCGGAATGTATCTGACCCGACACCTGCAGCAGCTGGAAAGGCCCCAAAAGTTCCTCACCAAAAGGATAAAGGGTCTCAAAAATATGTCTTATGCTGCCAGACTGAAAGAACTCCAGCTCTATTCAGTCGCATACCGCTTGCTCAGAGGTGACCTGTGCCTGACATATAAGGCCATGTCAAACCCAGATTTGATGAATATGCTTCACCTCAAAAAATCTAGATCCCTCAGAACCACAAGGGCGGGAGACTTAAACCTTGACATGGTTATTAATAGAACGTGCTGGAGGGACAGATTCATCACCCAGAGACTCCCTACGCTGTGGAACAAAATCCCGGTACATGTGAGGCAGAGCACCTCGCTGGCCTTGTTCAAGAGGAATCTTGACCAATGGATGGGAGATCGCAGATATACCCCAGGGATTACTTCAGTGTCACTGCTTGACAGAGGCACAGCAAAATAATAGGCATAGTTTTCTTCAAACTAAAGGGGTGGCGAAAGCCACATAACTATGGGCTAGGCTTATAAATGCCCTTGGGCAGATAGCTTAGTATGAACCTTTGGTTTCTGTTAACATGCATTTTACACACACACACACACACGCACACACACACACACACACACAGTTACCTCTCAACTGTGCAGATTTTCACAGAATGTCCTGACCTTTGCCTAATATTTTTGGTCTGTTCCTCATAAAATTGTGGTTTTTCTGGCAAATCCTTGAGAAGTCAGAAAAATACAGGCATTTGAGTTTCAGACTTCATATCCTTCAGAAAATTCATCCTAATGCAAAATCTGAAATTCTATCAACTTTCTAAGTTTGTAAGAGCAATATTTAAAAAGTGTCCCTATTTTTGGAACTCTGTGCCCCATTATATATAGCTTTGTTCAGATTTCTTGTTCTAAGAGGTCAAGAGATATCACACACACAGACACACACACACACCGATCGAGCAATCCCAACAAAGTAACAAAAATAGGGACAGATTTCAAATATTGTTTTTATAAACTTACTTCTTTTATATTTAGTACAATAACTATATATAAAACGTTATACAACGTGTTATCTTCATTTTAGGTGTCAAATAGGTTTTGTGGCTCCCGATGAATTTTATTTGGTGGGAGAGTGGCCAAAAATGGCTCTTTTGATAGTGAAGGTTGCAGACTCCTGCACTATATGGTCAATCTACTACTGTACTCTCACCTGCATTGCTTGCTTGTTGTATTTTATAATCGCAACTGTTTTAAATGTAATCATTTTAATGCCTGTTACTGCATGCTTATCCATTTCTTCCGTTATGACTGCTACTTTCCTGTGTAACTGAATTCTCTCCCTCTTCTAGATCTTGTGACCACATCTGCATCCCTACCAGATCCCCTACCTTTCCAGGAATAACCTGATCTCTATCTAAGCGGGCTGTCCCTCGAGCTGTCCTACAAGGCAGTGTATGTACACTGGCTGACTTTGTTTATTGTTTCTGTATTTGCACGGGTGAACCCAGCCCTTAGTAGTTGCCTCTTATCACCAGACTGCTAGCACCCCCTTAGACTCTACTTACTTAGTCCTTTCCCCCTGTATTCTTTAGTCTGCTGTGTTATCTGCACCAACTGACCATCCCTGCTCCCTGCTCTCCCACCCACTATTCTATATACCTCTGTAAACCTCCTCTCCTGCCCCCGGTTACCTCTTTCATACTCTGTTCCCATACTTGCTCTCCGTCCCCCAGTCCTGTACCTGCCACTGCTTATTCCACTCCTTTCACACCCTGTATCACTGTCCTACTTACCAGCTACATTTTATTTTCCTTCTACTTCTTTCCCCTCTCCCATCGTTCCTTCCTAACCCCTACAGCAGATACCTATGGTCAACACACTGTCGACTATCTGCTGATTGCTTTTGCTCACTCCCTAGCTCATCTGTACCTCTCTACACTCTCTTCTAGTACAACTTCTACTGCCTGCCTTACCTGGGTGATTGTCTCTGGATGGCCCTGTATACAGTCTCCGGCTCAACCCGCTCCGTTCACCATCGAAACGCTTGGGCTCACTCCGCTCCCCTACCCTACCCCCATTCCCACCCCCATTCTCATTTGATTTATACCTAGCTTGAGCACCTCCCCCTCCCAACCACCCAATCCCCTTCACCTCCCACAATCCACTACCCTCCCTCACTTCTGCTCCTCCGCTCTATTCACTTCTCCCAGGAAGCAAACTCCTCCCCTCTACTCTCAGCTTATTCACACCCCCTTCAAACTCCACACCACAATGAACTACCTTAAACCCATTCTCACCTATACCCTCCTTCTCAATCTCCTATTCCTATCCTACAACTTTACCTCCTTAAACTCGCAACTAGTCACACACTTCAAATCACCCACTCTACCACTCTCTTGCCCCCCCAATACCAATCTTACAGTAACATAGGCCCTCACCTCTTCATTTACTCAACATCTCTTCTCTCGCCCTTCATACTCCTACACACCCACCAAGCCAAAGCCTCATTTCCAACATACCTCGCAACTATAAAAAACTTAATTTCCATCTACTTCATTCCATCACTCACAAACTGCTGACATCCACCCCAACCCAGGACTCAAAAGCTGTAAACCACAGCACACACTAACTTCCACATACTCCACAACTTCTCTATCCTATTCTCACTCACACCCCCCTCCCTTCCAAAAATCCTCCAACTCAGACCTACTCCTTTTAAATCTCAACCTCCATAACATCCTAAACAAGACCAATGACTTACACGTTAAACTATCCTACTACTTTCCAGATATAGTAGTGTTAACTGAAACCTGGCTAAAGCCCCAGATTAAGGCTACAGAAATTCTAACACCAGGCTACAACATTATATGAATGGATAGGCTCAACAAACGTAGCGGGATGTTGCAGTAATGTTTAGAAATACCCTCAAAATAACCCAACTGAACCTCTCACCTCCCACTATTCCTAACTCAGAATTATTACTCACACACCTTGAAATCAACCCCAATAAAGGAATAGTTATTATAGCCACCTACCTCCCTCCTGGCAACAACCTCCCTAGTATCAAACACCTACTCTCCTGGGCATCCACTGAATTCACCCAAGAAACCTTTATTCTGGGTGACTTTAACTTAGATTGGCTCTCCTGTACTACTAACAGACAATTAACTGCCCAACATGCATCAATAAACACTCCAACAGGTTCTCTACTTTAGACTGGATCCTAACCAACAGACCCAAGCAAGGTCACTTAACCGGATGCCTACCAGACACCCTCAGTAGCCACTGCCTAACATAGCATACAACTAGGGAAAGATCAGACCTAACCAACTATCAACAGCTAAGAAACTTAACAAAAAAAAAATTAATAAGTGACAAATCAGCATACTTCCTATCCTGTCAGCAAAAAAACCAAAACAACCCAAAAACTTTCTGGCATTGTATCAATTAACTCTTAAACCCAGGTCAAACCTCACCCCCCCCAACCTCCTCCAAGAACACTGTCCCCATAGCTACCCAGTTTAACATCCAATTCATCAGCACAGTAATCACCCTTCTGGACAACCAACCAGCTCAGCCACTTACCATCCCTAGCACCACTATAGTCAGTCACAATCCCCTCTTCTTCACAACTATACAAACTACATAAAAACTCTCTTATCCAAACTCAAACCAAGACGCACAACTGCTGACAATCTCCCTAATGAATTCCTGAAATTGGCAGTACCTGTAATTGCATATCCCATCTCAATACTCATCAACCGCTCTATCAATGAACAGCATGTCCCTCGCATTTGGAAAATATCTCATATTATTCCACTCCATAAAGGTGGCCCATCCAAAGAAATAAACTTCCGCCCCACAGCAATCTTCTCCCCCCTCGCAAAATTCCTAGAGAAATGCATCCACAACCAACTCTTAAACTACTTCCTTCTCAACAACCTACTTTCCAACTCTCAGCATGGTTTCCAGCCAAAGCACAGTACTAGTACAGCTCTCCTTGCCTTTACTGACTCCATCCACCAACACTTGAACAAAGGACAATAGGTTGCGTCTATATTTCTACACATGTCTAAAGCCTTCGACACCGTCTCCCACCAGCTCCTTCTTAAACTATCCACCTATGGCCTTAGCTCACCCGCATTAACCTGATTCCACAGTTATCTAACAGTCAACAGGCCACAGTATGGGACTCTCTTTCTCCCCTCTCCTCCCCACCTCTGTGGGAGTCCCCCAAGGTTCCATTCTTGGTCTACTCCTCTATCATATTCACCAATAACCTCTGCATAGCAACCCAGCATGCCTCCATAGTTCAGTATGCTGACGACTCTACCCTTATCTGTTTAGCTCCCTCCACCCTAGATCTCCAAACTAGAATGCAATCTGCTTTTCAGGACATCTAATCCTACCTCTCACAACACCAACTCATTTAAAATCCCAACAAAGCCAAAGTTAAAGTATTTAGAAATAACAAATCCAAAACTTCACAAATCCCCCTATGCATCACCTCTGCTAATGGTACCAAAATTACCCCCACTAACCACCCAATGCCAGGCATGTCACTGCACGCACACACTTCCTAAGTACCCTTCTCTATGGTTCCATTGTTTTCACCAACATCCAGAAATCAGACCTCAATAAACTGGAATCATGTTACCATAAAAATCTCTAAATTTGCCACCAACTTCCCACTCACATCCCATCACTACTCATCACTTTCAGCATTAAACTAGCTAGAGCTACCTAACCCTTCTCTCAATCATCTAGCCTTAACCCACAAAATAAGCTACAATCCCAATAACTGCCCTGTCTTATCCTCCTTAGTTCAACCACACTCCAACCATTGAACTCTCAGATCCTCCAACAAACTCTTACTTAAGGTGTTCCACTCCAACAGTCAATATGGCAACTCCTTCTATTTCCAAAACATAGCCAAACTCTGGAACTCCCTCTCAGAAACCCTAAGGAACATACCCTCACATGATCACTTCAAAACACTACTAAAACACCATCTTAGCAACCACTGGCTATGTTCCTGCCACTCCCCTGCTTAAACACACACTCCTTTCTTGTTAGCTACTCTCAGAACATGCTCTCCTCCTGCTTCTTTGGTAACTTAATTCTTCTCCCTCTACCACCTTAGCCATTGGCTCTCTCAACCTGTAAATAATGCTTTACTTCAGCTTCTTGTTTATTCACTACAGAGCTGCTCTATTAGCAGGTTTTTAGTTCACACCATCCTCTTGTGTTTGTTCATCAAGGTAGATCTTTCCCCGGGATCTACACCAGTAAACACACAATTCTCCTGTAATGTTTCTTCTTGATATTGATGTTTTTGATATTATAAAAATGCACACTATGCATACTATTTTTGTGAAGTTTGTTTTTGATTTGTAAAATTGCATTCTAATTTGTGATAATATGTGTATCTAAAATCTACCTGTATTGTATTTTCTGTGGAGCTTTTCTCCCCGGGCCTCTGCTGAAAATTGGCCTCTGGCCCAGTTGGACATTCCCGGTCAACAAAATGTAATAAATAAATAAATAAATAAATAAATAAATAAAATTTCCTGAACTGGAAGAAGTGGCTGAAGGGGGAGTCCTGGATTCTGAAAAAATTGTTGAATCCACTAAAACAATTCCTTCTTTAGGCAGGATAAAGTTTGGGTCACCTAGGCGAGAAATTCCTCATGTTAAGAATACATGGGAGTAGAAGGACAGCTATATACAACCCCCCCTCGCCCATTTCTACCTTAAATTTACAAAATTGCATCTCCTCAATGCCTGCACCTTAATTTAAAATAAGTGCGTGTGTAAATTTCAACCTTAACCATTTTCCTTGTTTAATTATTCAACCCACTCATCAGTTTTTCTATTTTCCTTGATCAGTCCATCCCTTTTTACATTACCCAGTTACAATTTTCTCCATCCTCAGAATAAAAAGTGTTTTCCTGGGTTTACAGCCTTATGCTGTTTCTAAATTGACCTCTTCCCCACTGTCAAATCCTTATTTCCTGAGCTGTACATTTTTATTTACTCTAACTACTACCCCAGATCTCAAAGACATCATAAATCTGGTATTTTACTGTAAAGTACATCAATACACTATTTGTTGACATGTCCCAGTAATTTCTAGCTCTCTAGGGATTAAAGGCAGCTCTGATGTACCTCTCCTATTCATAACCATTAGACCATATTTACTTACTGGGTATTTATCGCGCAATGTTATCTTAGCCTCTCACTATTTCTTATTATCTTATGAAATCTATTAATATAGTTAAAGCCTCAAATTTCATCACATGACGCTACTTCTTTATACAGCTGTTAAGGCCTCTCTCACACCTAGTCTTTTCCTTAAAGATAAGCAATTAATATTTTGTGATTTTTAATATTACGGTTTACTGTTATAGTGGTTAAACATACTGTGCCTTTCAACACCCTCTAACAATTCTATTAGGTTGAACAAGAGGCATCTGGTTTTCCTTTATTCATATACAGTAGTAACGGCTTTAATAGTGCAGGTGATCTCTATTCCCCCACCCTTTTAATATATGTATCAATTTTACCATCATTTCTATAACAGTTAGCATTTCAAGGCAAGTCATTTTTTTACTCTTTGCGCCCTTCAGAAAATCTTGCAGTTGAACACTGCTATGTGATGACGAACCAAAGCACCAACTCATCTCTCATTGGGATAGCCTTTTCACAGTCTCTTTTCTTTATCAAGTCAAATTCCTAAATTAAAAGCATTATCAAATGATCATAGAATCCTAATGAGAAACTTATTTGCTGCAGCTGTTTTCACTCCTTTCCGGTTTTCTCCAGGATTAGTCTCTTTACACTATCTACAATATTCCTCTTCCCACTCAAACTATCCAAATTCGTCCAGCTGCCCCTAGTCTTCTCCTGGTAGCCCATTCTCCTCCACTGACTGCAGTTTTAGTCTGTCTTTCTGCTCCTCTGCCTCTCTTCCATTTTTCTTCTGTATACAGGGAAAGGCTTCAGGGGCCATTTCTCCAAGGATGTTCTTTCCTCCCCTCAGGGTTTTGAGTTGCTGCTGTTTATCCTGTGTTTCTACTTTCAACCCTTGTAACTGCTAGCATCTTTCTAGTTGCTCATCTACCCTGGTCGGGTTGGTGAATGTTTTAGAGCCTTGGGGAAGAATATCTTTAGAGTGGCAGGATATAGCAAAATCTTAAGTTGCCTAGACAGTTTAAAGTGAGGTATAAAGTTGCCTTTTTTTTTTTAAATTCTGGTGCCACTGAAAAAACTGTGATCAACAAAGACCCTTTGTTAGCCAATCATCAGCATTTTGCCCTTTTTCTACAACTCAGTAAGCATTATCTCTTTTTTTGCAAATAGGTTTGTACTTTTATTATAATAGATCTGGGGAACCGCTGACCTGGTCTTGAGGACCAAAGCATGCTGTGTGCTCTTTCCAATTGAAAAGCTTGTATCAGTAACCCCAACTATCGGGCCTAAACGTCTCACACACAAGCCATGCAGTCTTTTCCCTAGGATCCCTCTGGTACATCTGCAGACGAGATTCTCCCTTCTACTTCTGTCTTTGATTTCTACTGACTTCATCGTGTGTTCTTTTTCTGTCATTAACAACTCTTCTGTTTTTTTTCCTGCAAGCCCTTCTCCTCCTTTTATAGTATCACTAACTCATCCGAGTGCTTGATCAGTGCATCTTCCATTTCTTCAATTTTCTCATCAGTTTTCTTAATGTTATCGAGTAAGGAATCCCCTTTACTGATCATTTCAGTATACACAGTTTTCCATTTTGCCACCCAAGCTTTCCTTGTCTGAATTACTCACTTGGGGATGATTTGGTTCAGACAGCTCAACAGCAGCTTGCTGGTTTGTACCATGTACTGCCATCTCCCTTTTCTCTGTTCTACTATTTAGTTGCTGCTGCTTTTTTTATGCATGTACACAGTGTCCTTGCCCTTTCAAGTATCTATCTCCTGAATATGAGAATGCAAGTTAAAATCCTAGTATTATACTTTTACTTGCATGGCTGGTTGGGAGCCAACACCTCGTAGTTTATTATTCAAGTGCTATATGGGAAGATCAAAGCTCTTTTCTTTTTCATTGGGAACTCCACAAAGATAGTATGAGAGTCCAAGGACATAGTAAACTTAACTAAAATGGCCACTATTTTCTTTTTGTTAAGGTAGGCCAGGATTGTGTAATGTCAGGTTCAAACAATCTTGAGTCTGAATTCCTGACAAATATCTCAGTTACTGAGATATGTTCTAATCCTAGGCAATAAACAAGCTAACCATGAAAATCTTAAAAAAAAAAAAATGATGGACACAAGTGCATCTACTAGCTTTAACATGGGCAGACATGCTCTATTAATTCATGCTGGGCATATAACTTTCACACATGAAGACAGTCTTTGTAAACAAAACTAGAAGAGTTCTGGTTGTACAGAAAACAGAAATAAAAGGGTTACTCAATGGGTTACTTATCTGCTATGTTCTTTAGTCAATGCCTGAATTCAGGGCTTAATGAATACATACTCTATGCAGAACTGCACACTGTACATTTTGCAAACGTAGCAAGAAAGAACTGAATATGGAGCAAGTATCAACTTTATACAAACTATATGAAGGCATGTGATGAAAGATGACATCAGCCCAGCCGAGGAGGGAAGATGTTTAGCTTTAAAAGTCTGGCCAGATGGCAGACATCTACCTGCAGTAGAGTTTCCTGAATTTATGACTGTAATAGTGGGTAACATGAAGACCATAACTTATAAAACTGGGATGATAAAAAAAAGAAGTTATGTTCTTACCATAACGTTCCATGTGAGTTGTTCATCTCGCCTTTGTTCTTACACGTGGGTACGGAGCTGATCCATTGGCTCCGTGTCAGCCGCATTCCAAGCTCTAGATCTCTGAGAAGCTTGAGACACAGTCCCTATCCCATGATGCTCTGCTGCCCAACCCCAGATCTAGTTTGCTGAACCCAGGAAGAAACACAACTAAGCAACCCAATATAACAAAGTAACTATTTACAATTAGTTAAGAGATAACCTGGCTGGCAAGAGGATACTAGCAAGACCAACCAGACCACCAGCCATACCCATTCTTCCAGAACATGAAGGGGGAAGGTGGGAGGGAGTGTAAGAACAAAGGCGAGATGAAACTCACATGGAACGTTATGGTAAGAACATAACTTCTTTATGTGAAGTTGTTCAATCTCGCCGTTTGTTCTTACACGTGGGTAGCGTCCCAAGCACCCTAATCCTGGGTGGCTCACGGGAGTAGATTCCTGAGAACATTGGAACCAAAGGAAGCACTGTCCCTGGACGCCCTGTCCAATTTGTAATGAGTAATAAATGTATGAGGTTTGGACCAAGTAGCCGCTGCACAAATGGTGTCCAAAGGTAAACGAGCTGCGTGAGCTAGGGATGTAGAAACAGCTCTGGTAGAATGAGATTTCACTTCACATTCTGAAGGTTGATGGGTTGAAGAATATGCAAACTTTATACAATCAGAAAGCCATTTGGACAATGTAACTTTGGATACTGAAAGGCCCTTCTTATTGTCTCTGCATGGGAAACAAATAGTTGATCTGATTTTCTGAATTCTTTTGAACATCAAGATTTTGCAACATGTATTCCAATTTACTGGCATGATGCCTGAAAAAAGTGGGAAGTTCAATGGACTGGTTCAAGTTCGCTTCGGAACAGACCTTCGGGAGAAAGGATGGATTTGTTCTAGAGACACCCTGTGGGGGTGAAAGACCAAATATGGGGGCCTAATAGAGAGTGCTTGAAGTTCAGAAACTCTACACGCCGAAGTAATGGCCACTAAGAAAATGGTCTTCCAAGACAGGAACTTCAAAGGACAAGAAGATGCAGGCTCAAAAGGGGAAGCATGAGTTGAGACAGCACCAAATTTAGATTCCAGGGAGTAATCAGATGTCTGATAGGGGGTCGAAGGTGAGGAGTCCCTTTCAAAAAGGCTTTACATAATCTGTGGCACATAATGTTAGAACCTCCGCATCCCACATGGAAGTTAAATATGGCCGCCAACTGAACCCTTATAGTAGCGGCTGCCGCACCATCATGGAAAAGTGAAGACAAAAATTCCAGAATGCTATGAATAGGGGCGATAAAATGATCAATACCATGTTGAGAAGCCCAATGACCAAAATCGTTTCCATTTGCTGTTATACAGTTTCCTGGTGGAGACTTCGAGAGGAAACTAGAATATGCTGAACTGCGGGAGACAAATCAGGAGACCTGGCTAGGTTGGGAGGTGGAGCAGCCAAGCTGTCAGTTTGAGGGAGACAAGAGAGGGGTGAAGAACTCCCGACGAATGAGTCAGAAGGTCTGGCACTGGGTCCAGAACCCAAGGTTCTTCCACTTGGTATTGTTGAAGGAAGGGGAAACATATCTGCCGAGGCCAAAATGGGGTTATCAGAATAACAGTCCTTCCCAGGTTTTTGGCTTTCTGTAAAAATTTGGGGATCAGTGGGGATGGAGGAAAGGCATACAGAAGACCCGAGGGCCAATCGTGTACAAGTGCGTCCCTTGGGATGTCCCCTGGTGGAGGGTACAGGGCAAAGTAGCTTCTGCATTTGGCATTCATCGGGGATGCAAAAAGGTCGCAGCAAGGCTGGCCCCATTTGCGGTATATCATTTCTGCCACTCGTTCTTTGAGGGACCACTCGTGAGGCAACAGAATGGCTTTGCTCAATTTGTCCGCTATCATGTTGGATGACCCCGGGATGTGCATTGCTATCAGTAAGTGCTCGGTGGATACAGCCCACTGCCAAATTCTCAGGGCCTCTCGGCATAAGGGTTAATATCTGGTTCTCCCTTGCTTGTTGATGTACCAGAATACAGACATGTTGTCTGTCTGTACTGCAATCGTCTCTCAAGGTAGAGAGTCGCGAAAGTGTTGCAACGCTAGGAACACCGCTCTCAACTCCAAGGCATTGATGCGCAAACTGGATTCCATTTCTGACCAAGTACCTTGGACAGTTCTTCCCTGACACAGCCCCCCCCCCCACCCTATCAGGGAAGCATCCGTGGTCACTGTGGCTGTGGGAGGGGGGAGTACAAATGGACGACCTACAGTAACTTTGTGGCTGTTCAACCACCAAAGGACGTCCTTTTTGCAAGTATTTGTCAGCATAATCTTGTGTGACATTGGAAGTTGTTAAGACCACTGTGTGAAGAGTAACCATTGGAGTATCCTCATGTGCATATGCCCCAAAGGAACCGCTATGAGAGTCGTTGCCATGGGACTTTCTTTTCCATCAACAAAAGGGATACTTGGTTTCGTAAAGAGATTACTTGTTCTTGAGGCAATCTGACCAGGGTGGTGGTGGTGTCTAGATCTTCTCCTATAAAGGAAATATGCTGCGACGGCGATAAAGCATATTTTTTGAAATTTAAGGTTATGCCCAACTGGGAGCACAGGCTGATAGTGTAATCTCTGGCGTGAATCAGTTGATGCCTGGTGGTGACGGTGAGGAGCCAGTCGTTGAAATATGGAAACACCCGCAATCCTAAATGTCTCAGGTGAGCCGTGACCACATTTGGTGAACACACTGGGGGCTGTGGTGAGACCAAAGGGCAGAGCTCGGAATTGGTAGTGACTGGCCCCCAGCCGGAAATGCAAGTGATCTCTGGATAGCCTAGCCATTTTGATCTATCGAGCACATCCAAATCGCCTGTTTCGAGAAACGGAAGTATCGACTTAAGTGTGACCTTCCGGAAATGTTCCTTTTTGACAAAGGTATTTAGTTTGCTGAGGTCTAAGATGGGCCTCCAGTCCCCTGTTTTCTTTGGAACTAAAACGAACCTGGAGTAAGCTTCGGATCCTATCTAGTCCGCTGGGGCTGGCTGGATGACTCTTTTCCAGCAGCTTTTGAATTTCTATGGCTACTAGATTCCGCAGACTGGGTGGAAAGTCTGGGATTCTTGCATGAATGGAAGGGGATTCTGAAAAGGGAATGATGTAACCTCTGGTAATTATATTTTTCCCCAGGAATCTGATGCAATTCCAAGCCAGGCATCTGGGTATAAAGCTAGGTGATTCCCGACTGCCTCCAGAGCAGGACGGTCTGGCCTCCTCTCAGGAGCACTGATGGGGCTTGCCAAGGAACTGCTCCTGTCATCCTGGTTCTGCAGACCTCCTCTGCCGCCTGGGCGACGTCTACCATTATGCCCCCTCCTCTGCCCCTGGAGGGGGGGGTTCACCATGTGTTCTGGAAAGCTCCTTGGGATTTCTGGAACCACATTTTTCCACCCTTCAGCCCTTTGAGGTATGGTCTAGTGGGAGTGGAAAAATGGACTCCTACGGCAGACAGAGTCTTTCTTTCCTGCTCACACCTAGTGAGTGTCTCCTTGACTTTAAGCCCAAACAAGGAAGAGCCATCAAATGGGGTATTAACAAAGGAAGACTTGAAGGCTTCCCGCAAAGGAGCATAAGTGCGCATTTAGGATCGTCTCCGCAGAGCTATCGCTGAACCTGCTGCCTGGCTCGATCCCTCGGCTGCATAAGAAATGAGCCGTATGGATGAGTTTACAATGGAATTAAGGATGTTAAGCTGTGCCGTCACTTTCTCGGAGACTGCATCATCTGTGTTGCCCTGTAGAGCATCTCCAAGCTCTTTGAGGAGACCTCGTTAAAGATGGGTAAAGTGGGTTAAATAGTTAAGTGATCTCATTGCAAATGTCGCAGAACTAAAGATGCGTTTCCCATATCTGTCCATTGTCCTGGAATCTTTATTAGGAGGATGGACAGAAGAAGAGGTCTGTGTCATCTCTTTCTTGGTAGCCACCGCCACCACCATGGCATCGATGGGGACTCCGTTTGTAAGAAAGGACTTATCCTAAGGAGAGGTGATAAATTTGTTGGGCCTCTGAGGGACCGATTCCATGGAATCAGGAGACTCCCACGCCTTTTGAGTGATCAAGTCCATTAAATCGTCAAAAGGCGGAGTAACCCAGGAGGTGGAAGGTTGAGACCCAAAGGCCTTCAGGAGCACTGACTGATCCTCAGTAGGGGTAAGGGACTGCCAGTCACCCCTCTGCTTAAGTATTTCTAGGACATCTGCAAATGAGACATCCTCTGAGGGGGACCCTTCTGATTCTTCTAAGTTGGTGTCTGATGTCAAGGATTCCTGAGGGGAATCCAAGTGCCACCTCTTGCACAGTCTGTTCCTAGGGACTTCATCAGTGGGGGCATCTGGTGAAGTCTCTGTAGAGCAAGGGTCACCTGATGGGGTTACCTGAGGCTCTGGGTCTCGACGCTTGGTAGGAACCTGTGATGTAGAGACATAACAGGGCCCTTTAGGGGAGAAAGAGGTAGGATCTGAAGAGGTAAAAGTCTTAACAGACATGACCTTCCTCATGGCGTCGAAGGCACCGGTGTCTCAGCCCAAGGAGTCCGCCGGTTTCCGAAGAAGATGGCAGTCTCCTCGGGGCCGAGACCAGGGGCTCTGAAACAGAGAATAGAGCTGAGCTCAACTGCGCCGAGGCCCCGAGAGGAAGAGTCAGAACCAAAGCCTCGGTTCGACTCTCCCCCCCCAGAACCAGTGAGAAAGTGTCGGCTCAGAGACCCTTTGATCGGAACCGAAGAGGCCAAGGTCGACGGGGCCGAAGGCACCGGAATAGGCCTCAGCTCAGAGGGTTCCACAACTATCAGGTCCTCACCTTCTGGCTCGGAAGGCTCGAGTGGTCTCGGAGGAGGAGCAGAAATCATGATGGGGGGTGTCGGGCTTCAATGTCAGATGAGATGAAGCCGAAAGCAATTTGGCCAAGGCCGGGTTCTCCAAGAGTCTCTGCCCTACATGGTCCACATCGACATCTGAGAGGGTCCTGGAAGAATGGGTCGAAGAAGCCGAAGAATCCACTGACCGAAGGAGCGGAGACTTTAAAACCTCTGATACCGGTTCCAAACTCGGGACTTGGCTCTGAGACAAAGGTTCGGTTATTGGCTCCAAGGGCTGAGGAGCCGGCGACCGAATCTTCCCTGAGGTGCTCGGAGCCGATGACTTGGGCTCTGATGACATCTTGGAAGACTCCGACCCCTTCGAAGATTTGGAGGTTTGTTCAGACTTATCTAAAGACTCTAGGAAGTCTGACTTTAAGCGGCCTCTATCAATAATCTTCCTACGCCTTTCCAGCATAACTTTGCCACTAAAAGAGTGGCAGATGGAACAGTACTCTTGTGGTGTAAAGGCCATAAGCAATAAACGTATGAATTGTGGTGGTTGGTGATGGACATCTGACAACAGCCACACCACTTGAACCCTGATCTCTGTTTCTCTGACATATGTAAAAAAACGAGTAAACAGCACAATTGCTAAAGGTTCAGATCCCTGAACTTTACAGATATTAAGACCACTAACAATCACACAAAACGTTCAGATCCCTGAACACTCACTAACTCTATTTTACAAAAACAGCAAGTATTAGCAAAAAAGGTACAATAACTGACAGAGCCCTGTCAAAAAATGCAACTAAAGAAACGGCCAAAGGCCTAGGAGCAACCGCTCCTAAGAAAACACACAAAGCACATGCTAAGTATCTCAAAAAAAAAAAACACAAACAGGAAATATTTAGACTACGACTACTACTACATATCAAAAACTATCACAAGTATTGACAATTTTCTGTCAAAAGACAAGAAAAAAGGTACTGGCCCAAGCTTCTTGCAAAGAGCGTGAGATCAGTTGCAGTGGCACACTAGATCTGGGGTTTGGCAGCAGAGCATCATGGAATAGGGACTGTGTCTTGAGCTTCTCAGAGATCTAGATCTTGGAAAGCGGCCAACTCGGAGCCGATGGATCGGTTCCGTACCCACGTGTAAGAACAAACTGCGAGATTGAACAACTTCACATCACTGGATTATGTTACTACTGCACTTTCCCAAGAATATACAGCTATCGTTTGTACTGTCACCGCAGTCCACCGATGTTCTGTAGTGCTTTGTTCTAATAATGTTTAGCTCATCTCTAGGCAATCCAAAACCCTCATGTACAATAGTTTCAGTATATACTGTATAAACAGACAGACAAGCTTGTAGAAAAGACATGGGCTGAAAAATAAACTTGATGCAGAGCTGTAGCAAGGGAATTTGCTGTCCTGGGCCACACTCATTTTAAGTCCCCTTACTGTCCAACTGCTTGTTCTCACTTAGTAAGAGACTGTAAAAACTGTAAAGCTTATCCTTAACATAAGCAATGGATCCTACTTTTAAAAAAATAAATAGTATTGACTGTTTACAAGCTGTTACTAAATGACTGAGATCTCTTACAAACAGATTGTAAACTTGAGTGATAAACTGCTCCTGCATTTTTACAGGTATATAGCTTGTGAACTGCTTTTGAAAAAGAACAATTTGACAGATAGTTTATAAGCCGTGTCTATAAATGATCTCTTCTTGACCGCTTTGTAAGTTACTATTTTTTTTTAAAAGTTCGGCAACCCGTACAACTTGATGCCCAGAGCCAACTCCTTGTTTACCCTTCTCACCCTGCAAAACTGAGTTTGTTCTGGCAAAACTGAGAGAAAGAATATGAGTCAAAGTTAAAATACTGCTGCAAAAAAAAAAAAACAAAAAAAAAAAAAACCACAACAATAACAGTAATAATTTTAAAAAAAGCCATCACCTGCACAAACGTCATGTAAACTTTGTCCACATCTGGGCGTTCTTCTCGATCCACCTTAATGGCAACAAAACTGTCATGAAGGATCTTCCCAATCTCCTCATTCTCAAATGATTCCTTTTCCATTACATGACACCAGTGACATGTTGAGTAGCCCACTATGATGCAAAGTAAAACACATTAAAAAGACACAGACAAGGCAAATCTATACTTTTATAAAAGCCAGATAAGGCATAATTCTACTGTGTCAATCTACAGGTCTAAAAATAACTGTGCTTAAAAATTCAGAAATATTCTGAGAAAAGTTACACTATTGCATTAACACACTGATGCATCTGTCAAGACTATACCAGTTACGAATGAAAATCCCAGGGGTTGGAAGTATGCAATAGTAGTGAACCCAAAGCTCTTGTCTGAAGTTATATGGGATGAGGGTCTTTTAATTAAGACTCTGAATATTGCGGTATGCCCTGTGATAAAACAGCTGTGTTGATTTGGGCTTCAGCCGGAGATTCCAAATAGCACATCTATAACCAGCCTGACCAAGATTTGAGTCAGTGTAAGAGCTGCCTTATGCTGTCTGGCAATCACCTACTACCCAAACAGCATAATGCAGCATGATCGATTATTTACAAAATGCCTTTGGAAGAAAAAATTTTGCATACAGACAACCAAGAAATCAAGAATGCAAGTAGTACATCACACAACAACACTTACCATAACTCACAAGACACTATATGCTAAGGTTCTTAAGACCAACTTACCTAAAGCACAAAGACTTCAAAACATAACATGTGCATTAAATACCCTCATCAACACTCTCAAGACTGCAAAGCCTACCACATCATATAGCACAGTCATAGCTAAGCCCATAAGGGGGACATCTACCCTAACAAATATTTTAGTAATATTAGACTCCTTTGTAAGACATACAGATGTAGGCTGAGCCTGGTAAGAGTGATGGCCAGCTGCTTGTCTGATGCCAGGATCCATCAAATTATGCATACACTCAAGTCTTTGAGCAAAATATACCAGTACGACTGTCATGGTACACGTGGGCATTACAGACTTGAGATGTACATCCCTGGATTGTATGAAGAGACATATTTTGGAGTTCTCTTACTGAGAGTTCTAGGCAGGTATGAGCCTAGCATTCTACCTTCCCCAAGGCTGTCACAAATAAGAGCAAAAAAATAACCAATAATTAGCTTGGTATTTTGGTGTAATTCTAATGTAAAATACTTCAGCATGGGAGGGCATGATCGATAGACCATGCTGCTTCGCCAGGAATGATCTGCACCCATCCCCACCTAGGTTTCTGATTACTGGCTAAGGCATCCTCCAAACCATAATGCCTTTTTTAGCCAATGTCAACTAAATATACTTACCAACATAACTACAAAAGCAACGGATAATGTGAATGTGTTAATGATAAATAGTAGGAACCTTAAAATCTCAACTCCCTATAAGCCCTCATCATCTTAAAGGACGTAGTCATCTACATAATGACTGAGATATGGTTGAAATCGGCAGACAGTACTATGGCTGTACAGGGCTATAATGTCTTCCACACATTTATACCAGCTACGATGCAGGAAAGAAAAAAGGTTGGAGGTGTCTCAATATTTATCTCAAAGTGTCTTACATGTGGGATGGTTAAAGAGCAGGATGCATTAGAAGAAATGTCCAGCTCACCATCAGTAAAGTCCCTTACCACTTTATAGCCAGTTATAGACTCCCTCTATGACTTTAGATAAGCATAACACCTACATGCAAGAACTGGAGTTACTCAGCATTAAACACAAAGTCATTTGCTTGGGTGACTAACTATCCAAGTCTAAACAGGGAAATGTACACCACCACTACTAGTGCACAAGCACTGAGATTCCTGGACATTATGAATACAAATGCTGTGGAAGAATTAGTGAGAGTACCAACTAGGGAAAAAAATATCCTAGACTTTAACCTTAATAATATGGTTGAGTCGTGCTCTGTCCCTAGTGTATCATGTTCACTAATCAGGTCAGACCATGAAACTGTTTCCCTTGAAATAAAACTAAAACCTGAGATCATAGCAACCTCCTAGAATACTCAGAAATTTATCCAGTGCAAACTTTCTACTTCTAAGTGGTATATTAGCAAATTTCAATGCCCCCCCAATCCAGTAATCTCCACTGAATATGCAAAGTCATTCACTATGAGCCTATTAACATATGTCAACAACTACAGAGAGGCAGCTGTATCTTATAAAAACAAGATAAGGACTAACCTCAATAACAAACAACCTTGATGAAACCACAATATTAGCAAGCTTTACAATAAAAGAAAGAGAATTATAGCCAAAAATCAGAAGAATAATTCACAGCAGACTAGACCTATCATTAGTAAAATAAACACTGAGAACTTTAATTAAACCACCAATGTCGAGCTTGAGGCAAAAACAGCCACCCAAGTAAAGAACAATCACAAAGCTTTATCTATGTTTGCAACCTCAAGAGCTCTACACAGTAATGCGCTGTGCTGATTGTGAATGACAACACCTACACTGAAGCTGAAGACACAGCAAAACTATTACCTGATAAATTCAGCTCTAACTTCTCCTGTCTTTCACCTTGTATTACCTCATAAGAAATTTATTTAACAGACACCAGCCCCCCCCCCCCCTCCAACTTTCACAAATGGCCAAGTCCTGAAAGCACTGTCAAAGCCCAGGAATGAGCCCTGACAATATCTCAGGATGCATCTTAAACAGCATGATTTATCTAAACACCTAGAATGCTACTTCAACACAGCCTCCACACATGCTTTGCACAAAGCGAATGGAGGACAACAGCATTCATACCACATTGATCCAAGTAATTACCGATCCATAGCCTCATTTGTAAGGTAATAGAAAGACTAATCATGACATTAACACATAAGGGCATAGGAAACCTCCAAACACAGGACCTATCCCAGGCAAAAAGACATTTAGGTCTTCTGTGCTGAAGAACCACTGTAGTACAATTCCTCTGAAGTATAAAGGCTGCCAACAACAATGGTCAGACATACCAGGATACTCAACTTTCTTACTAAAGTTATTTTAACGTTGAAAAAATGATTCTTATTTAGAGTGCACTACAGGTCTAGTAATCAGCCCATTTTCATACTTCTGTAGGAAGATCACCAGGTCATATCTACTTTGACAGAATCAGCTCTCAGTAGTGATCAGTGTGTTCCAAGTCATATTTTAGCAAAACACAACTGTGTAAGAATTCACCGTAACCAGTAGATGCTTGAGCAGATCACTGCTGCAGTAGTCCTTCTACAACGACTTCAACCTCAGAAAACTCAACATCTAGCCTGACTTCAAAAGCTCAGTGCACTTCTCCCACCTGGCTGAGCAGATGACTGCCTTTCTGGGATGCATGCAAGTGCTCTGCATAAAACTGACCTATACCAGTGCCATTTTAGAGCCTAATTTCGTTCCTTGACATAGTCATAAGGATTCTAACTAAGCAGGAAAATACATGGACATTTTCTGGGACTGAAAGTCTGTTCAGACATGAGAATGCCTGAGGCCCCGAGAAGTAGGGGGAAAGAGGCAAGTTTATAGGGAAAACTTATCCCAGCTCAGCTCCATCATGCTCAAGGGAGATAAGGCATGCTGGGACGGCACTAATACTGCAAAAATGACCTACCTAAAAATCTAACATAGTAGTACGTTTACACAAAGTACAGTTTTGTACCTCCAATAAATGTAGATGTTCGAGTACTAATACAGCTGCAGTCATAACAGATGGGTTCCTCGGTCAGCCGAATTCCAAAGTCTAGGTCCGGCGTCAGTTGTCGTCGCTTCTTCCCTGATGTCAGTGCGCCAGGGGTATAAAAGAACCAGCCAAAGCCATTTTCTTCAGTTCTTCAGCCCCCAGAAGGAAGGCAATACACAAATTTGTGTAATAAAGCAATGCAATATAATCAAAATGCAGTAGTTGCAAGCAAATACACCATAAAAGAATACCCCAATCAGGTTGTATGAGGAGGTGTTAGCCAATAGGCCTGTCCCAAGAGGAGAAGGAGGGAGGGAAACCTGGACTGCAGCTGTATTAGCACTCGAACATCTACATTTATGGTAGGTACAAAACTGTACTACGTTCATCGTGCATACAGCTGCAGTCATAACAGATGGGTAGAATCCCAAAGCTAAGAAAGGGGTGGTAGGCACTAGGTGGAACTAGGAGGAGCCAAAATGCCCTGCAAGACTGCAGTGGCAAAGCCTGCTCTAGATTTGGAGTATAATGGTAGGTTGTAGTGCTTGGAGAAGGTATGCACAGAACTCCAAGTGGCTGCTTCCAAAATATCCTTGGTAGGAACTCCTCTGAGGAAAGCTGCAGAGGTGGCTGTGGCCCTGGTGGAATGAGTTCTAATGCCTGTAGGTACTGTTTTGCCATGAAAGGAATAGCAGAAGCGTATGCAGTGGGCTATCCATTTTGAGATTGTCTGTTTGGAAATTGGCTTTCCTTGAGCTCCTACAGCATAGGACACAAAGAGCTGTTCTGATTTTCTGAAAGGCTTTGTTCTGTCCAAATAATAACGCAGTTGTCTGTGGATGTCCAAGGAATGTAGTAATCTCTCCCCTTTGTTTTGAGGATTAGGGATAAAAAGTAGGTAAATGTATGGCCTGATTTAAAGCTACCCTGGATACCACTTTAGGCATAAAGGACGGGTTGGTTCGTAAGGAAACTCTGTCCTGATGGAAGATGATAAAAGGCTGGACAGCCATGAGAGCCTGTAGTTCTGAAACTCTACGAGCTGAGGTGATAGCCAGAAGGAAAGCTGTTTTCCAGGACAAATATTGCAAATCTGATGAGGCAGCTGGTTCAAAGGGAGGCAAGGTCAGTTTTTCCAGAATGAAATTAAGATCCCAAGCAGGTATTGGTTGTTTCCTTGGAGGCCTTAGATTCTTAGCCCCTCTGAGGAACTGTCTTAAGAGAGGGTGAGAGAATAGAGGTGGATCAGTGTTGTAATTCTGCAGAAATGGCTGAGGCATGGATTTTGATGGAGGAGAATGAAAGTCCACTGCTTAGCAGCTCAGCCAAATATTGTAGTATTTGAGGTAAATTCAGTTTTCCAGGATCCTGGCCCTTTTTCTCGTTCGACACAAAACTGTTTCCATTTTGCAGAGTAAGCTTTTCTAGTTGATTGCCTTCTGGCCTCCAAAATGACATCTTGCACCTCCTTGGAGAGTAGGGCCTGTTGTGATGCTAAGGAATCTTCCATGTGGCTAGATTGAGTGTTTTTAGCTGGCTGTGAAGAGTTTTGAAGCTGTGCTGAGTAAGAAGAAAAGGCATTAGAGGCAGGGTCCATGGTGGGGAATGCGTCAGGCTCCTCAGGAGTGGGTGCCAGTGTTGCCTTGGCCAGTCCGGAGCAATGAGAATCATCTTTGGTCTGCCTGCTCTGGTTTTCAATAGAACTTTGGGCAGCAGAGGAAGAGGTGGGAAGGCATAAACTGTCATTGCTGTCCAACTGAAAGAGACAGCGTCCACTCTCCAGGCCTTTGGGTGGAAAATCCTTGAGCAGAATTTTGTCAATTGGTGATTTTTGTGGGAGGCAAAGAGATCTATGTCTGGCCTTCCCCATTCTTGTATTATTTCTGTAAAAACTTTTGGATGCAATTTCCATTCGCGTGGATCTGTCATATTCCTGCTTAGGTTGTCTGCCAGCGTGTTTTCCTTGCCTGGCAAGTACTGTGCTTGTAGTTCCATTTGTAAGTCCATGGCCATGTTCCAAAGTGACATGGCCAGTCTGCATAGGGGGTAAGAATGTGTTCCTCCCTGTTTGCTTATGTACCACATAAGTGTGGTGTTGTCCGTTCTTATCAATAGTTGACCTGGTTGGAGAAGGTCCTTGAAAGCTATGATAGCATTTATTACTGCTAGCATTTCCTTCTGATTGATGTGAAGGTGCTTTTCTTTTTGGGTCCATTTGCCCTGAATGCACCAATCTGTCATGTGCGCCCCCCAGGCGTAGTCCGAGGTGTCTGTTGTGATGACTTGATTTGCTTGAGGCTTGCTGAATGGAAGACCTGTGTTTGTTTGACATGCTTGAGCCCACCACAGAAATTCCTTTTGCAGACATGGAATTAGTGGTATTATTGTTTCCAAACTGTGGCTGTGTTGAGACCATATGTTTTTCAGCTACCATTGTAGTTTCCTCATATGCAGCTTTGCACATGGAATTAGTAAGATGCAAGATGCCATGAATCCCAGAGGCTGCAGGATTTTCCTTGCAGTCAGCCTGGTGCAATTTGCTAGTGCTCTGAAGTATTGAATTAGTTGCCCCTGCTTCTCTGGCGTGAGGTAGGCCATCTGGGTGTTTGTCTCCAAATTGGCACCCAAGAAAATTATCTTCCGAGAGGGTATTAGGCTTGATTTCTTTTTGTTGACTGTGTATCCCAGAGAATTCAACAACATTATTACATAAGCCAGATGTTTCAGAAGAATGTGCTTGCTGTCCGCTTGGATCAGGCAGTCATCCAAATAGGGGTATATTTGTATCCCTTGAAGTCTGCAGTAGGCAATTACTGATGCCAGGCATTTTGTGAATACTCTGGGCGCAGTAGATAAGCCAAAGGGCAATGCAGAGAATTGATAATGGTTGAACCTGCAAGAAATCTGAGGTACCTTCTGCAATTTTGTCTGATTGGGACATGCAGGTATGCCTCCTTGAGGTCCAGTGTTACCAGCCAAGACTCCTTGCCCAGCATGGGAAGAAGTTGCTGTAGAGTGAGCATCTTGAATTTTGGTACTAGTAGAAATGTGTTTAGGATGGACAGGTCCAAAATAGGTCTCCATTCTTTTCCCTTCCTTGGTACCAGAAATAGCCTGGAATAAAAACCTTGACCTTGTTCGTGCGTAGGTACCTCTTGAATAGCCTTCATGTTTATGAGATCTGTAATTTGCCTTTGTGCCTCTGCCCTTTGATTGTGTGGCAGGTTTGGTATGCCTATCATTTTTGGAAGGGTGTGAAAATGGAATTTGTAGCCTCTGTTTATAATGTCCAGGATCCATTTGTCCTTTGTGACAATATGCCAATTTTTTGAAAATAATGCCAGCTTTCCTCCTAAGAGGGCTGCTATTTGAGACTTGCTTGGCATGCCAAGGGGAAAGTCATTGGGTTTGCTTTCTGAAAGATTGTGAGTTATCCTCACCATCTCTTTGTGTAGGAGCTTGCCATTGTCTGCCTCTAAACGATCCTTGGGTATGTCCACTGCCCCTCGGGCGCCTGTATCTGCCTCTTTGGGGTCTGTCCGTGGCAGGAAAGGACCAGTTTTTGGAAGGCCAATTTCTACTAAAACGTGGGGGTTGTACCTGTAGAAAATCTTTCACAGTTTGCATTGATTTAGTCTTTTCCTCCATTTTCCTTAATACCTCCTCAGCATTAGCACCAAATAGTACATCCTTTTGAAGAGGGGCGTCTAGTAATTTAGCTTTGACATGATCAGGCAAGGCTTGTTCCTTGAGCCAGGCATGCCTACATATGACTGATCCTGTAACAGCAGCTCTACATGAGGCCTCTAGAGCATCAAAACCACATTGTAAGGTATGCTTACCCACCTGTTCTGCACTATGCATCAAATCCTGCAACTCCTTCAAGTCAGGTTGTTCAGGTTGTGACATTTTACTTTTCAATTGTGATAACAAAAACTGTTGGTATTTTAGCATATGGAACTGACAGTTTAAGGCCCCAATGGTTAAGGTAGCAGAGGTATATACCCTTTTTCCCCACCTTTCTAAGGATCTGGAATCTCTCTTGGAAGGTAATGGATTTTTAGCAGTGGAGGCCTTAACTCCCTTGGGACCCTGTGAGATGGTTTCTGGGTCAGCAGCATGGCTTTTGTATAGAAACTGGTGTGAGTCAGGAACCCTGTAGTACCCGTCAGGCTTAACTGGAGCTAGAGGTAGAGAGTCCGGGTTAAGGCAGGCCTCCGAGTAAACATCATCTAGGATGTCCAAGACAGGAGGTATAGCCAGAGGCCTGTGCTGAGGTAGCAAGAGAAATTCCCTAAGCCTTTTCTTGGAATCTGAATAATCTTGGCCTTCCCAGTGGAAGTGTTCCCTTAAGGTATGCAAAGTTTCCCCAAATGAGTAATCCTCAGGGGGGGATACAGAAGGGATGGACTCCTCCGTATCAGAGTCTTCAAAAGGGGAGTAAGAATGTTCCTGATCATCAGAGTGCTCTGAAATAATGGAGCCCTGATCAGAGGAGGGGGAATCTTCCTCCACTCTGGGCCTTTTGTCCAGTGGGGGCTGAGAACCTCTGATAAGAGTAATTAAGTCCTCAGCCATTTTAAGCATCTGTTTCTTAGGTATGGGGCCTGGAGATGGGCCCTGTGTAGCTTGTCTCTTAGAGTGCATGGTTGCTTTAGACTTAGTGAAAGCCTTGATGGAGAAAGAAGAGGAAGGTCTGAAGACACCTTGAGTGGAGGTGGACCTGTCCACATTCTGAGTTTCAACGCCAAGAGTGGCTTCGGTATCTGTAGTCGGGGTGTGGGCCGAGGAGCCTGCGACCTCGGGCACAGGAGACACCACCAAAGAAGTGTCATCGGTAGTCAGGGGCTGTGTAAGGCGCCTCGCTGAGAACCGGACCACGTGTAGTCGGCTTTGGCGTGGTGTAGGTAGGGGCCGCGGACCTCATGTGTCGGTCCTTATCTTTGCGTTTTTTTAGACAAAACTGGAGTCGGAGTATCCGACGACATAATATAGTTAAATGCTTTCCCAAAATAATGCTGGGCGAACTCCGCCCGACGCTTAATGGTGCGTTTGTTGAATGTAGCACAAAAGCGACAGACCGAGACGTCGTGGTCTGGGCCTAAACAAGGTATACAGAGGGAATGGAAATCCTTATGTGATATTTGCTTCCCACAAGAAATACAATTATTAACTTTGTCTGACATCGGTCTGAGGCAAGAATAGTTTCCCCAACGGGGTACTTAGCTTTCAAGAAGACTTCAGTTTCCAAATTTTCGTAATCTCAGGAGCTGGCCGACCGGCACTTGCGAACTGCTTCTGCTTCGGGCACCGTGCGGCAAGAAAGACTGAAGAAAATGGCGTCGGCTGGTTCTTTTATATCCCTGGCGCACTGACATCAGGGAAGAAGCGACGACAACCAACGCCGGACCTAGACTTTGGAATTCGGCCGACCAAGGACCCGCCTGATGGCAGGAGAACCCATCTGTTATGACTGCAGCTGTATGCACGATGAACATCTGCACTATGCTGTTTACACAAAAGACTGATGCAGTAGGTCCTTACTACTGACATGACTTACAGAACTTACAAGGTGTAGAAGATAGACTGACTGGGATGTACTGTAGCAAAAACTCAACAGCAATGCCAGCCTTTGCCTTAGAATCAATGTCTAGCCTACAGTGTTGCAACAAAAAGGAGGTTGCTACCACTACAACAGCACTGCACACTCACCTCCATGAAAAAAGCCACATTGGTGGCAGTACCTTTAGTACTGTGGGCTCTCCCACAGTGTCCTTTAATGATGAATAACAAAAAGTAATATTATGGGGGCACTTCGGAACTGTTTACTTTTGAAACTGTTTTTGTCTTCTTCCTGGTTGCACAGAATACAAACAAATAGTCAGAAGTTCTGATGGTCTTTGTTTTATCTAAATAAAGTTTCAGTCGTCTGAGCACAGCTAAAGACTGTGTAACTCTCTGTCTTGTTCTGGGAGTTGGGGAAGAAAACAGGTAACTGAATAACTTGGTTAAGAAGAAATTTTCACCAATTTTGGCACAAAGCAGGAGCTAGATCCAAGAATGACCCTGTAATTCTGGAAGGCAAGAAAGGACTCTCTACACACAAGTGGTTATAGTTCTGAGTATTTTCTAGAGAAGGTGATGGTAATTAACAGAGCAGTATGCCAGGTTGGGTATTTGAAGGTATTGAGAAAGAAGGTAAAAAAAAACTGTACAAACCTTTCCAGGATATTAATTCTCACACTGAGAAGCAATTCCTTCTATGCACTATCACGCAAAGAACCCCCTTAAAGAAGTATAATATATCCACATGCAGGCTGAAATGGCTGAGAACTGTACATTCGCTGAGGGATATGCCAGACCTAAATAAAGCAGCTCACTGAATTACTGCAGCATTGTGGGCACCAATGCAATAAGAGGGTCTTAATTCATTATGTAGCACCAGACAGAAAACGTCTTCCATTTAGTTAAACAGGACTGCCTTTGCAGGATTTTTGGCATCCTTGATTGCCAGCATGTTCTCAAAGAACTAGTGTTTGAAAAGCAGCAGGATTAGATCACCTAGGCAGTAACCAGCAGAGACATTCGGTGTGATGGGTGTTAGGTTCTCCTTGCCCAGAATGAGGAGGCTCAACTGCAGAGGCAGCAAATTAGATTTCACCTTGGACATATGAAATAGTAAAGGTACAATTATAGGAGCATCTTTGTTTCTCCCTTCCTTACTTGCTGATCACCCTGGGGGGAAAGGGAATCAGGACACAGGGAAAGAGACTTGTCCATGTGATTGAGACGGTATCTACTGCATAATCTGTGTGTGATGCTCTGGAACACAATTTCCTCAGTTGTTTGCTGCTCAGAAGGGGATATCACACCTGTGAGTTATCTGAAGGAAGGGTTCCCCTTCAAACCATCAAACGTTTAAAACATCGAAGTTCAGATCATCGAGACCAGAACATCGAGTTTGAAAACATCGAAGGTTTGAAGGGGAAGAAACAGGTAAATATAGGTGGGAGAATGTTTGTGTTATTGCAGTGTGTGTGTCTATATGCCATCTGTGTGATGGCACTACAGATAGGGTACAGAAAATCTCCCGTGCAGCGCTTCTGCATATAGCAATAAATGAGAGATTTCCCTTTACTCCACTGTAGTACGGTCTCGGAGTTGGAATATCAAAGTAGGGTGTGTGTGTGGGGTTTAGGGGTGCAAAGCCCCCCCTGCATACAACTGTTAAAATTAATTTTTTTTTTTTTTTGGTTACACTTGTAACCTTCGATGTTTCAGAATTTGATGTTCTGGTCTCGATGATCAGAATTTCAATGTTTTGAAATTTCGATGGTTAGAAGTGGAACCGAAGGAAGATATCCCTCTGCAACATGCACTTCTAGGGCTTGAAGCTGTTCTGCTTAATCAGTCCATCTCAGACAAACTGGGATAGGATGCAAACTTCCTTCAAGGTAATCTGGGACAGCATAAATTTAACTTAACAGTAGATGTTCAAATCATTAGAAAGGGAGGGCTGAGCCCTGAAAGGACAATGCTAGCAACAAGAAATAAATGTCCACGCCCTCGCATAAAATACACACCAAAAAACGAGGGGGATAGAGGGAGTGAACGGCTACTGCACAGTGATCTTTCAAACATCTACTGTTTGGAAATGGTCTGTGATACAGGTTGTCCCTTCTTTTTACCTTCAAAAAATGAACAATTTATCCAAAGATCTGAAAGACTTAGTTCCATCAAAAAAGTACCCAGGCTGTCTATGGACATCCAAGGTATGGAGCATCACTTCTCCCTCATTTTGAGTTTCAGGAAAGAAAATGGAGAGATGGATAATTTAGTTTAAAGTAAACTCTGATAGCACTTTAGATATAAAAGAAGAATTAATTCTCAAAGAAACCCCTTCTCTGTGGAAAAAGATAGAGTTGACTCACCATAAGAGCTTGCAACTCGGATGTTCTTCTTGCACTGATTACTCTGACTTCTGCCACTGTTTTCCATACTAAGAACCTCAAGACAGCCATGTTAGCTGCTTTAAATGGAGTAAGTGTTAGCATCTGCAACACAAAATTCCCAAGGTAAGGCACTGATTTACTTGGAGGCATCTTGTGCAAAACCCCTTTCAAAAACATTTTGACATCAGACTGCATTGAAAGAGGAGGATCCATGGGCAGACATGCTGAAATCATCAATAAAGGAACACTGAGTGAGGAATAAGAAAAGGCCATATGATAGTAACTCTCACAAATATTGCAAAACCAGAGAACAACTAGCCCCAAATGGGTCCTGGTTATGCTGTTGGCACTAACTATTTGCTAATATATCATTTTGCAATAGCAGGCTTTCTTGCCTCCATTAGTCCCTGTCCTCAGTAAACAGGGGCATCAAATGAACTGATATCTTATCATCCAGACAGTCAAAGTTGACAGACACTGGGTGTTTCAAACACATCTGCTCTTGCAAGAGTACATCCAGTCTGTGAGGAAGCTTAGGCTAATTGTCCCTGGTCATTTCCAAAAGAAGTGAGATCCATGGTTGCCTGAGCCAGAAGGTAGTCATCACAATAATCTTGGGGGATACAAGAACATTGCTGTCCAAGGAAAAGAAAGTATCTGTCTTTTCAGATCTTCTTGCATGGAGTCCTAGAACAGAATCTTGCCAGTTGGTTGCTCAGAAAAGAGGCAAAGAGGTCTACTTTAGGAGCTCCACAGTGATGGATCCGATCTTGGAAAAAACCCTGATTTAATTTCCATTCATGATGGTCTGGCCTGGTCCTGCTCAGCTCGTCTGCCATACAGTTTTGCTCTGACATAATATAGGATGCATGTAGAGTGAGATTGTGAAGTGAAGCTATATCACTAGCTAACATGGCTAGTCTGCAAAGGAGGTACGACCCATTTATGTACCACAAGACTGTGGCACTGTCTATAATAACTTGTAGAGGTCCCAGGGACCAAAGATGATTGACAGTTGAATGCATTGATCAGGGCAAGAGTAGCTTAGATATTCATGCGCTTGCATCTATCCTTGGGTGTCCTACACACCCTGCAATTTTATCCCTCCTGAAACTGTTCCCCAAGCAAACTCTGAGGCATCTGTGCTGACAGACTGCTTTGGAACAAGGAAAGAAAAGGAGAGACTTGAATTTAAGGATATCCGTTATCTCCACCAAATGATTTGTCTTCTGACAAACCCAAGCCCTAGGATTTGAAAAGACAAAGGCTGTTGATGCTGCGACCAAAGAGACTTCAGATACCACTGTATCTTTTTCATGTGGAGTCTTGCTAGGGGTGTCATGAGAATCGTAGAAGTCACAAGACCCATAATCCTGCAGTACTCCTTCACAGAGACTGAAGTCTGACTGAATAACCTTAGAAATAAACCTAGATACAGATAAATTTTTTCTATGAAAGAAAAGCTATTTGAAATGAAATCTAGTTGACATCCCAGGAGCACAATCCTGTGTGAAGGAGTCAGGACTTTTTGAATGTCATTTTTAATGCTGTCATCATCTCACAGAAAGAGGTTCCTCTGGTTCAATTCTCATCTGGAGTGCCTTCTGTGTGGAATCTGCATGTACTCCCTGCATTCATGTGGGTTTCCTCTAGGTGCTCTGGTTTCCTCCCACGTTACAAAGACATGCATCTGGAGTGTTTCTCCCCAGGCCTCTGCTGAAAATTGGCTTTGTTCCAAGTCGAACTTTCCCGGTTAACAAATGTTAAATAAATAAATAAATAAATAAATAAATTAAATGTTCTTTTGGAATACCAGCTTGTGTAAGAGCTCTCTCACCTAAGAGAAAAGTTCCTGACACTTGACAAAGATAAGCAAGTTGTCTAAATATGGAAAAATGTGGATTATCATGTAAACTGTTATGAGCTACAACTGGATTAAGACATTTTGTGAACACTCCTGGTGCAGTGGATAGTCCAAAGGCAAAGAACTGGTAATGTGATCCAAATACACAAACCTAAAGAAACGTCTGAAGTCTGGATGAATACGGATGCGATAATAAACAACTTTTAAGTCCAGTGTTACCAGGAAACTTGAGAGAGGAAGAACAGGTAACAGGTTGTGAAATTACATAATTTTCATCTTGGGCACTATCACAAACAGGTTTAGGAAAGAAATAGCCAGAAATTGGTCTCCAAGCATTTTATTTCTTTGGTACTAAGAACATCCTTGAATAAAAACCCTTCCTAGCCTAAGAAGGAGGAACTGGTTCCCTTCCTAGCCTAAGAAGGAGGAACTGGTTCTAACACTCCTTGGGACAGCATGTGATGAAGAACCAATGGAAATAAGAGAATCTGATATGGAGGAAGAACCCTCTGTATTCCTTGATAAATTGTCTTCAGAACTCATTTGTCAAACTATTGTTGCCAATGAGAAAAATGGAGATTCAGACTTTCTGGAAGGGAAAAAAAAAAAAAAAAGGTCAAGGTGGGAGGGGATCACAAAGTTTCTTGAACAGTCAGACGTGTTGGACTGTCCTTGGTTTTGGGAGGATCAGGGCTTCTTTTTGGACCCCCTTGCTATTTCTTTTTAAACATCAGTTTTCCTGTATTTTGTTGAGACTGTTTATTCTGCTTTTTGCAGGAAACCGGATGAGGTATTAGAGAATCATTTAGAAAATTTGGAAAGGAGAGCTGAAAAATCCCTGGATCAGCTTACCCCTTTCATCACAATTTTTGATCACCTCTAGCAGCAGAGGGGCCAAAAACTAAAACTCTATCCAAAAGGGAATTTAAAATATAATTTTTTATCATCACCTGGGAAGTTCTGAGAATGCAGCCATGCAAACCTCCCCAAAACAGTACTAGTTGTCATAGCCCTCGAAGAAGCATCAAGAGTCATACCTATCTTGTAAACAATGAGTAGTGTGACCTGTGCAGTAAAGGAACGTAAATTATTAAAAGCAGATTTTTTCTCACAGGAAAAAAACTGTAGATAAAATATTACTCATACTTTCAAAATTAGTCAGAACAAACAAATGAGCCCAACAATTCAAAATTCTGAAAATCAAAGATGCAGATGTATAAACTTTTTTCCCATATTTATCAATAATTTTTAATCATTACCAGAAAGAGTAGGATTGGAATTAATAGTGTTTAGCAGCAGCAGGATCAACAAAAGCCATAGCTGCTGGGTCAGGTTTGGGAATAGTGTATAAAAACTTAAGACTGGTAGAGTTTTTAGTTGAATTTAGAGCAGAAGCTGCAGTTAAAATGGGACAATTAGCAGGACATAAAATACTGTACAATAATTATAGGAATCAGAGGAGATTAGAAAAGACTGGATAAGCAATCCACAAGAAAACAAACAATGGGAGGACATACAAATGGCTCCAAAATATGCAGCAAATTCTAGAATATTTAGGATTTTTGCTTGTAAGTGTTTGCATAGATATACATATATCACAAGCAGACTCCACAATTTTTTTCTTCAGGTAGATAACAAATGTTGGAGTACAATGAGGAAAAAGGTGTGAGGAGGAAGAAATAGGTAACTAGGATATATTTTGGGAGTGTAATGAATTGGCAGATTTAAAAAACTCCCTACAGAGTACAGTGTCAGAAACACTGGGTGAAGAAATTGGTGTAACTAAAGAAAATTATATTTTTTGAGCTGAAATACAGGATCTGAATTGCCTAAACGCAGTAAGGCCTTGTGGAGTGTAATTCTGGTGGCTGCCAAAAAAGCAACAACTAGAAAAATCAAAGTCAAAGTCTACACAAATTGTATTTCAAGTAGTGAGATAAAAGAACTGGAAGTGAGATCTTTAGAAAAGGGCAGGAGCCAACTGCAGACAAAAAAATGGAAAATGTGGAAACAATACATGCAAAATAATGTTTTGGGGGGGGGGGGGAGTGAGGTTTAAGGAAAGGCAGGAATTGATCAAGTTATGTAATGCTGGATTGATGACAATTGTATAAAACAACTTCTGTGATATCTATTTGCAACTGCGAATGTTGTTAACATGGTTTGTTTTCCTTCATAGAAATTTACATTTGTCTATGTCTTAAGTGATAATTCAATAAAGGTCTTGGAAAAAAAAACTTAAAAGACTGAGGAACTTTATAAATCTGTAAATGTTGATTAGTACAGAGAAGGGAAAATATTTGCATGTGCTTTTCGTTTCTAATATGCTTTCACAGCAAGAATGAAATATTCAGA
This sequence comes from Protopterus annectens, assembly GCF_019279795.1. NCBI lineage: Eukaryota > Metazoa > Chordata > Ceratodontiformes > Protopteridae > Protopterus > Protopterus annectens. Next base: position 1,825,586 of record NC_056745.1, on the reverse strand, counting down.
ATGTCTTTCGGTGTTGTTAGCTTGCTTCCAGCCTAATATAAGCAAGTGCTGACGGGGTAAAAAAAAGTATAAGATTTGCACTGAGCAGAGTATTCCGTCATGGAATCTGGATTATGTGGCCAATATGGAATGTCATAAACTAGCAATCATTCCTAATTGGTCATGGCAGCTTAATAATTGTTACAATAATGTTGCTTTTAATTGAATGAAAGGTATAAAGCATTATGATTCTTTTAATTCAAAGAGACAGGATTATGATTGTCTGGTCTCCCATGTATGTATTTTTGTGCAATAAAGGAGATGGTTATGCGCTGCTGAACTGTCTTGTTTGAAAGTTTTTTGGTACTGTAACAATTTGGCGCCGAGTTACTTGGAGTTCTAAGCAGTTTGTGTGCTGCTACATTAGAGACTGCCACTGGGCCCTAAACAGACATGTTTTCTGTCAGGCAGATTCTGATGTGACAGTACACAATTCTAAAACTTAGCAGAGTACAAAGTCCCTACAGGTAAGCTTTGCCAACACTTTCTTCACTAGTTTTGATAGATCATGAGTGGGTAAATTGGATGAAAAGAGGAAACTGGGTGCCTATGCGATCAACTTTTCACAAGCCTGCTTCAGTATTACTGTGTGGTAGTGAGGTTCTAATCAATACAGAGGGAAAGAGATTCTTGTTAAACAGCCAGCGATGCCCTAAGTAGAAGGACTTGAAAGATCCCTTTCTCAGGTGACAGCAAGCAGAATGGACTCTTGGGACAAGCCTTCTCAGGAGTAAGAGCGGCAGTAATCAGAATATAAAGAAAAAGAAACACATAATTCCTTCATTGGAAATGTGAATGACTAATTACAGTTGCAGATCTATCCCTTTGATATGAGTGTGAAGGTTTTTATAATGGACGTCAGTACAAATGTATTTAAAGAGCTGGAGCAGGGCACTCCATGGAGGTATATGTTTAATAAGTATGATAAAGACACCTGTAAATATTTGGTAAAGTGGTCTGAGCTAAAAAGAAATGATAGACCCCAGAAAAAGGTAGCTTTGATAAACTTTTTAGAAAATCTCAAAAATAAAGTTCAAACTAAGGGGTAATAAAGTATCGGCCTCTTGCTGGTCAGCTTTTAATGACTGGCAGGAAGAATCTAAACATAAGGCAAAGGAATCGAGTTAGTCCGAGCTTCAGGCAGCAAACAGAATAGTTCATCTACAAAATGTACAGATAACAAGTACCATTCCCGGGATATGTATCCCTTAAGACAATTAGAAAAATTATCATTAGCATGACCAGAATCATCAGATGATGACTGGTCACCATTACATTATGCACCCCCTCCACTTTACAACCCACCTGATTCTTGACATGCTGAAATTTCACCCTCTTCCAGAGTAGGAATTACAGTTATTTCCTTTTGGTATCAATTGATCATGAGGGTCCCTTTGTCAATGCTGTTGTTGTTGTTCTTCTTCTTTCGGCTTTCCCCGGTTAGGGGTCGCCACAGCGGAACTCCGGTCTGCTAATGATTGGCAGTAGATTTTCACAGTGCCAAGGTGCCAGCTCGACGTCCAACCTTCAACGAAGGCACGCCCATTCATGCATGTCTTTCGAACACCACTCAACCGCGGGGAGGACATGCAGACTCCACACAGAAGGCGCTCCAGCCGAGAATCGAATGGGAGAACCTCTTGCTGTGAGGCAACAATGCTACCGCTGCACCACAACGGCTGTCGTCCCTTTGTCAATGTCACAGTGCAAAATAAGAAATGGAACATATGTATTTTGTACTGTCCCTTTGTCAATGTCACAGTGTAAAATACATATGTTCCATTTCTTATACACATGGTAGCTACTAGATCTAGGACTGCTTTGGCCAATGCCAAAAACCTTCCATTTTCCAAACACATAATTCAGGGAGTGAGTGTGTGTCTAGAGTTCCTACAGATATCCAGAAAGTAAATTTGTCCCTATTCAAATTGGTCCATTAAAAGAACAGCATGCTTTTATACTGGGAAATTCAGCCCCTCTAAATTTATTTGTAGGAGATTAACTATGCAAACTTAGATGTACTGTTTATTGCACACCAGATGCTGCATTTTTAGACATTCCTAATGAAACTTTAGGATTATACAATAATACTGTTTAAATGAAGATGCCCTTTTTGCTTTTCTAACAAAGCAGTCAGAAGAAAATGTTGACATGGAAGAATTGAGAGTTATCCTTCCACAGCTGCGGACTACCTAGGAGAAAGGGCTCACACATGAAGCAGAACCTGTCCGCAGAACACTAAAATCTTATGAGTCAATACCTATGGTAGTTGACTATCCTTTGTCAGTAGAAGCAGAAAAAGGAATTGGGCCTGTTATTTCTGCCTTGTTACAATAAAGTATCACTATCCCAACCAGGGTTGCCAGACATCCCTATTTGAGCGGGACTGTCCCGGGATCAGCAGCCCAATCCAAAGTCCCACACTGCTGGTTAAAATCCTGACGAAACAGCCTCCACTTTGTTTTTTTTTTGATTGGTTCGTATACCGGCATACAGACCAATCAAAAATCTCTAAACATGGAGCTACTCGTGTTTAATGCAGAACTGCGATGTTCCGCCTTAAAGACCTTTTTTTTTTTTGGTCTTCACTTTGTGTGAAAGACCTTTTTTTTTTTTTTTTTGTCCCTACCTGGCCCGTTGGAAATCTGGCAACCCTAATTCCAACTCATAGTGCTTGTAATGCTTCTAGTACACCAGTTAGAAAACCAGGAAAAAAGTACATATAGGTTTGTGTAAGATTTACATGCAGTGAATGCTGTTGTAGTCCCAACATTTCCAGTTGTTCCTAATCTTGCAACTATACCAGGTTCGAACTCTCCAGATGCCAGTATTTTCTCAGTGATATATATTTTATCTGCTTTTTTCTTCTATCCCTTTTCACCCCGATAGTCACTATTTGTTATTTGTTTGCCTTTATTTTTAAAGGTCAGCAATATACTTGAATTAGGTTACCAAAAGGGTATACAGAATCTCCAACTTTATTTTCAAGGGAAATGAAGAAACAACTAGATAAAACTGAAAATGTTGCTTTTAACCCTCCTGCACTTGGGTTACCAGATTATTCAAGGAAATTGTTTATGTTCTTTAGTGAAAGAAATAAGGTGGCATTAGGACCTTTAGCGCAACATAGAAATGATGGTTTTAGATCGGTTGATTATTTCAGTACGACCCTGTAGTTACATCCCTCCCCTTAGTGCTTTAGGGCGGTGGCTGCACTAGTTTGCATTGTAGACATGGTGGCTGCACTGTCAGGCACAAGACTTATGTGGCAGTTCCCCATTCTGTAGAAGCTTTGCTACAAAAGACTAAGACACAATATTTATCTAAGGCACAGTAACCTAAAAATGCATTGTCATTACTCAGCAATCCTTTACAGATTGTTCGATGTCCATCACTTTATTTGGTTTAATACCAACAGTGGACAAAGGAGAATCCCATTATTGTGTAGTTCCTAACACTGTGCTTTCTCCAAGATTAGATTTGAAAGACATTCTTCTACAGAATCCATATCTTATCCTTTTCTTAGACAGTTCCCGTGTTTGAAGAGATGATGGTGAACTCAGCAGCATTTTATTAACCAGACAATTAAATGGAAATGTGGCTGCTTAAGTAACTGAATTAGTAGCTATAACAGAAGCATGTAAAATTGGCAACAATAAGTAAGAAAAAATATATACCAATTATTGGTATGCATATAAAGTTTGTGCATGATTTTGATATACTTTGGAAAGAACAAGGTTATTTAACATCAGCAGGGGCAGTTATTAAAAATGCTGTTTTTGTAAATGAACTGTTAGAAGCTTTATTATTACCAAGAGAAGTAGATGTAGTAAAATGTGCAGCACAAAAAAAATAAATCAGTACAACAAAACGGACAGTTCCTTTTTAACTAAGGGTTAAACTTTTGCTAGTATAGAGGCTAGGCAAGCTGCATTGTCTTATGTTCAAGCTATGTTTTTCAGCAAATTAATACAAATAACTTTTCTTAACAGGAGTTACTATCTTTTCAAGATTAGACAGAAGACTATGAGGGAAAGAGGTGGATAAGTGATGGCTGCAGTCACTCTCCAGACCTTTTGTGGCACCACCCGAATGGTCAGCTAGTAGCCCCATTAAATTTTCTAAATCAATTGGTAAGAACTTATTTACCTTATCATTTGGGCTAAAATGCATTAATAAAACAGATTTCCATTGACTGGTATATACCTCATCTCTCAAAAGTTGTTCAGCATTTTGCAAATACTTGTATAGTTTGTTTAGAGTACAATATAATATAAGCTAATCACCCAGACATCCACATTCTACCCCCCCCCCCCCCATTAGGGAAACCACTGTAAAACATTTCTCCAAAGCCAACTTCACGCTTCTTAAAACAAAAGAGGCAAACTTCACAACACCCATGCTGACGGACAATGGAGGTACGACTGCTAAAGCCTATACAAATGCACTTTATAAGCACTCACACGAGTGCATGGATCATGCAATCCCTAAAAGAACCAAGATGCTATCCTCCAAAAAAAGGAAGTCAATCTTGTGGTCCCCTGCCATAAACAAACACTACAACAGAGGAAAGAAACTGTTGCAAAAAAGAGAGTAAAATTCCATGATGGGAGGAACTCCCTGGTCAGCTTCAGTAAGAAGCTGAGATCCCCAATAAAATCCTCCAAAGCTAGTTATGAAAACAAAATCGCCACCGATTACAAAGACAACCATAATGCATTTTATAGTTATGTCAAGAATCTCAATGGCAACACTCAGATCTGCTCTGAGTTACAGCACAATGGCACTAAATATACAGAACCAACTAATATTGCCAACATCCTGGGAGATAGGCCTTTTTAGGGGGTGAGAGAGGGGTAAAGTTAGCACTGAACTGATCTCTATACCAGAAGAATGCAAAGTTCCTGTAATCATGGCTGCACAGGTAAAAAACACACTCTCCAAAGCCAAGAACACAGCATCCATGGGACCTGACAACATCCCAGGCTGCATTCTACACTAACTACAGAACAAACTGTCATCCCACCTAAGCACCATGTTCAATCATAGCCTCACCTCAGGCTTTGTGCCCACTGAATGGTGCACAGTAACGGTTATCCCACTCGACAAAGGGGGAGCCACCACAGACCCCGGGAACTACCGCCCCATTAGCCTGATGAGCCTGGTCTGCAAGACTATGGAACGTATCATCATGGAACTTATAAACAATGACATTGGTAATCTACAAACTCTGGACCCTACCCATTTTGGATCTGTAAAAGGCAGATCATGTCTCCTAAACCTGACTTCTTTGAAACGGTCACCAAAGCCGTAGATGAGAGTAAGGTATTTCACACAGCCTATCTAGATCTCGCCAAGGCTTTCGACACCATCCCCCACTCTGGAATCATAGACAAACTCACTAAACTAGGTATAAATCCCTATGTCACAAGATGGGTTGTTAACTGGCTCACTGACAGAACCCACACTATGAAAGTAGCAAACTCCAAATCCAACTTCAGATCAGTGACACGTGTAGTACCACAGGGTTCAGTCCTGGGTCCTCTCCTGTTTGGTATATACTTCTCTGAAGTGCAGACTAACACAGAAGGTCTTTGGTTAACAAAGTTCACAGATGACTGCAAACTAGGAGACATAATCAAAACTCCTAACGATGTGGACATCCTACAAAAGGGCCTCACTGAGAAAGATGCCTGGTGTCAGTGCCATGGCCTCAAGCTCAATGCCAAAAAGTGCATTGTCATCCCTTTTGGTAAAAACTCTGTACTCGTGAACTACCACATAGGCAGTAGTCTAAACACCGAAAGTGTAATAAGAGAACTTGGGACACAGGTGGACAGTAGTCTCTCCTTTGATAATAACATCACCACAGTAGTCAGGAAATCCTTCTACATGGCACACCTCATCACAAAAGGTTTCTCATCCAGGAAAAAAAGAGGTCATTGTGCCATTCTACTCAACTCATTTGACCCATTATAGAGTACAATGCCCCTTTTGGTATGTACCTCACAAGACATCTACAACAACTGGAAAGGCAGCAGAAATACCTCACAGAGGATTACTGGCCTCAAACAGATGCCCTACGCAGACAGTCTCAAAAAACTCCAGCTTTACTTCGTCGCATATTGTCTACTCAGAGGGGATCTCTGCCCAATATACAAAGCTATGTCAAACCCAGAGCTGTTGGACATGCACCACTTAAAGAAATCCCAATCCCTCCGAGCTACACGCTCTAGGGACCTAAACCTTGTCACTACAATAAACAGAACATGCTGGAGGGATAGATTCCTGTCCCAGACACTTCCCATACTCTGGAACAAACTACCTATCTATATCAAACAAAGCTCCTCATTAGCACTCTTCAAGAAAAATCTTGATTGGATGGGAGATAGGAAATTTACCCCCAGGGATCACTTCTGTGGCTCTGCTCGACAGGGGCACAAGAAAATAATTTTCTTGGGTGGCGAAAGCCAGGGTACCATTTGGCTAGGCTTATATAGGCTCTAGGGCCAATAGCCTAGCACTTACCTATGAACCTATAATACATCTAAAGCAGTAATAGTACCTTTACCCGTTCAATAAACAGAAAAGCTTTGGGGAACTTTTTGCGCACTTCAGTGGTATTTTACTGAACTTCCCCAAGTACAGAAATGAATTCATTATTGTTGACATCTTTTCAGGCTGGGTAGAAGCCTCTGTGTGTAGAAAATTATGCACATACAGAAGCTAAGAAAATGTTAAAATAACTGATTCCTATATTTGGTGTTCCTTGTAGCGTACAACCATATCAGAGAACTCAAGTTTACAAGCCAAATAATACAACAGCTTTGCAAGCCTTTGGATGTTAAACTCAATTTTCACTGTCCTTGTAGACCACAAGCTTCTGGAGTAGCCAATAGAGCTAATCAACTTATTAAAATTAGACTAGCTAATGTTTGTGAGGAAACTGCTCTTAAATGGCCAAATGCATTGGCTTTAGTTTTGTTTATTATTAGAAGTGCAGTAGGTACCCCAGGAACTTGTCTTTTCTTGTAATTCTCATAGATCGACCCTCAAGAATTTCTGCCAACCCTCTCCCTAAAAATTCAGAGTTGCAAAATACTGATGAAACCAAGCTTTCCAATTGTAAACCTTTGTGTTCTTTTTTGCAAAAATATCACAATATTGTTCTACAGGCAGTCCAACAACCCTCAAGCTTCTTGCTAAAGCATGACCTGCATCCAGGAATCTAGGTATACATCAAGATATATTCCCAAAATAACTCATTTAGTTCACCATGGAAAGGACCATACTTGGTTTTGCTCACAACTGCTACTGCCATCCTTTGTGAGGAACTCTCCAAATGGATCCATGTGTCACATGCCAAAAAGGCACTCCCTTTTGATGAGCATAATCAAAACACCACTGACAGATCACATGATCCAGCAAAGCCTACTGCCGCAAAACCAAACAATGAACCAGAGGTATTGTTCCATCCTGAGGTGACAGCCCATGATGTACTGCCATCCCAGCTAGATCCAGAACTGCCTGTGAAGTGTTTGCCATCCAACCAGATTATACAGCTGCCAAAAAATCTGTATCCTTTACTGAATGCAGCTAAATTACCTTTGATGCTGGACCAGAAGTTAAACAACATGATTCAGCTACCTCATCCTGGTCTGAATCAGCCTCCAGTGAGTCTCAATTCTGACAAATTTTTTTCTCACTTCCAGCTCTGACATTATTGATTCTTCTTGTTTTTTGGAGTACTGACTTGGCATCACCTTATCCAGACAATGTTCTCATTCTAAATCATTTAAAACATGTGGTCAGTGGCTTTTTGTTGATGGACTTGATTTGAACAATGAAAGGTCCACCCAGCATCCCTGTTTATGACTTCTTCGAAATCCACTTCAGCCCCAATATGCAAATGTTTCCTGGGGTACAGTCATCATTACAATTAGTGTGTGTACTTTTTATCATCATTTTGTTTCAATTTCATCTGCCATTTGGAACCATGAGTGTGTCATCTTCTGCAACTATTGCAGATATAAGTACTGAATCATTTACTAATAGACATTATCGCTCTGTTAGCAACAGAGATAGTCACTTGGTTAAAATTGCACCAACAGCACCTGAACAAAATCTTCAATTTAATACTTTTACTACTGCCTTGCATACATATGCACAGACCCTTAACATAAGCAACTGTTGGGTGGTGCACATATTCCTACAGCACATTATGAAAGTATTCCATTAATTTCTGTACCTGTGACTGACTCTGACCTTCATACTGCATTTCATCTTATTTTTCTTATTAAGAATAGAAAAATGGTTCTACTCCCATTTACTGTAATGCCTCTTCAACTAGGAATGACTGCTAAAGGACTTTTTTGTTATCGTAAAAATAGAAAACTTTGTCAGAATTAATATTTGTACTATTACTTGGAACATTTATGATGGGGATGGAGGCTATGGCAAGGCCGCATTACATCAGTATTTTTACATTGGTGGAAGTCAAGCTTATACCCGGCTACCTACAGGCTGGTCTGGTTGTTGTTATGGCTGTTTTATCTGAAGGAAAAATTCATAATGCTTTTCACAAGAGAGACACTAAAGGCATTTCTAACCCAGTTGGTAAAATAAATGATACCGCAATACTGTTCAACAAACTGCTTTTAAAGGACTTGTTCACATGGATCTTGGTGGCGGCGTCATTTCGTGGGCAGGTATGATTTCTGCTTATAGAGGGGGTGATGTCCAAGTAATTACACTTTTGAGTCCATGAATTTGATAACTCAAGAACTGACTAATGCGCACTGCGGTACTACGAAATAACAAGACACTTGATTTTACCCTTGCTTTTAAAGGGGGGTACATGCTTTCTCATCCAAAAGGAGTGCTGTTAATTTTCCTGATAATGCTGGTACATGGAAATAATCCAAAAAGTTGCGGAGTATTCAATTTCTGATAGTTTGCAATTGGCATAGTTAGCTAACTTTTTTCCTTGATGAGGAGGAAGAATCTTAAAATTGTGTTTATACCATAGTTATAATATTGCTAGGGTTACTTTTGTTTATACTTAAAGTCTGCAATTTAAAATTATTAAGAGTCCCAGTGTCAACTTGAAATGATTGAAGCATTGCCATTGACCATTATTAATACTTATCATAGTACAGCTGATCATGAAAATAAAGTGTGACAAGATTTAAATAAAATGTATGATAATTTGTAAAAGGGGAATGTGAAAAGGTACATAGTAAAACACATAGTACTGAATGTATTATTGATGATTATTTACAATATTCAGACTGCAATTTTGTTCCATACATATATATACATACAAATATTTGTAAGCCATGCAGCTATCCATCTTATTAAGAGTAGATTGATACCCAGTTCTTCTAACTCATTGATCAGTGTTTTGTGTATGACCCTGTCAAAGTTAAATATATATATATATTACATCACAGCATATTTTTTCATTCACAGCTATTATACTGTTATAGAACATCAAGTTACAGGTGGTAATAGATCTATTTTCAACATATGAATGCTGATACATGGTCTCAAGTCCCAATCTATCCAGTTCTGACAGTAACTTATCCACTATTACCTTGTCCATTATTTTTCCACAACATGAAAGTAGACTTAAGGGTCTGTATGACTCTGGGTTTGACCTACTCCGGCAGGTTTAATAAGTGCATGTCTCAAATCTTGAGGAATATCCCCATATTTATATAGCCTAGTAAATAACAGACATAATGGTACTTTAAATTCTTCCTGAAGTGTTCTCAGGTATATATTACTAATTCAGTCACATCTCAGTGCTTTTTTTGGACCCAGTTTGCACAGTTCTTTTTCATTATAATCTAATTTGATTCCAGTATCTGAGATTACCTGTATTTCACTAGGATGAGTTATCACCTCCTTTGTGGAGGCAAATTGTTTTGAACAAGATTTTGTAAATATATCTATAATCTGCTGCGTCTAAGAATAAATTTTAAAATCTACACACAGTCTATTAATTTGCATGTCTTTACTCCTTCCACATCTTATGTTATCTATAAAAAGATTTCTTATTATGCTCAATATCTTTATATAAATGTTCTTCAAATTGTTCTTGATTGTGTCTCACACTATGCTTAATTTGTTTGTTCAGCTTTTTTATTTCAGTTTTCAAAGTTGTAGTTAGACCTCACTTCCATTTCTCATATTTTTTTGCCTCTCACCTTAACCAGGTATCTTGTTCTTATGAAAATAAACCCCCCTGATGTTGTATGCCTAGATCTTTATGTTAAACATTTTTTTTTTTTTGCACTCAAATAATTTCTCTTTCAAAACTTGCCACATTCCATCTGCAGTTTTTCCACTGAATACATCACTCCAGTTAGTTTTAGTTTTACACAGTGACGGTTTTCCTTCCCTATAATCTGCAACTAATCTTCTGTGCACGGTTTTAGATTTCAGTTTAGCAGAATTATCTAGCAACAAATTAACCTTTATAATCCCATGATCACTGCACATCAATGGTGGTAAAACTCGACTTGAAGTAACAGTAATTTCTTTAGTTCCATTCCTGGGTAGGTTTTTTTACAATCTGAAGCAATTGTTGCTCCTGAACATACATTGCGAATAATTTCCTTACTAATGCTGTTGAATCGATATTATTCCAATCTGTTTCTGGCAAATTTAAAACCCCAGCTGATATTATTCTTCCCTCCTGCATTTCATGCAAGAAATGCATGAATTCCTATAGGTAATCAACACTTTACTTTGGTGGTCTATACACTCCAACAATTGCTATATGTTTCAAGGTTGCCTCAGTTATCACAACTGCACAGTCTACAGTACTGGTGTTACCACTGAACATGTAATAATCACAGGTCTCTATCGTAACACCTCCACCTTATTTTTTTGTTAGGATGTCTGCTAGTAAAAAAAATGTACACTCTGACAGAATTGGTTTCCAGTCATTGTTCTTTAACCATGTTTCATAAATAACATCTTCAATTTTGTGAAAATGTAGCAAATTTTCCAATTAAAAAAAACATTATTAATGCTGCTAGTATTAACAGCCAAAGATGCATCAAATGTTGCTATCTGTGAACTGTTAAAGTTTCGACTTGGCAAAAATCCTACCTAGTGTTAGTCAAACTTTGCAAAATATCTGTTGCAAAAATTCTCTTCCCTGATCTTCACAAATGTACACCATCCTGTCTGAACAGATGTGCCCTAAACTAGGAATGGATGCTCTACACATTTCCATGTTTTAAAACAGGACATTTTTTCCATGTAGGTATTTTCCCAAGAAACTCTTTTCATTCATAGTGACCCGATTATCCTTTCTATATGTGATTTGTGAAAAATATATTCTAACACCAGTATAAGCTATACTTTCTAAGAGGGCTGTAAGTTCCCTACTAACAGTCAGAGTCCTTGCGGATGAGATCATTTGTAAAGACATGAAAAAACAGATCCATACTTCCTTACATTAAGGTGTTCCAAGGCTTGTCTCGCATCTTCTGCTTTTCTTCATGGCAAGCATAACACTGTTCAATGTTCACTATCTTTTCTACAAATGTTTAAGTATCAGTTCTTCTTATAACAATCTCCAGTTACAAGAATAACTTCTCTGACCAGATCTGAATAATTTTCATCTACTAATACAGTAATATCTGCTCTATCAATTGTTACAAAGGAATGATCTTCATCATCATTAGTCTTATTAATCCTACTGTTTTCATTGTGCATTAAATTTGTAAACAGACAACTGTCATCCAGTTGGCTTTGTACATCGATAGCTTGAGCCGTATAGTCAACATGTTTTTTCTCTACTTTTTTTCTTAAAGTAATGTTCTTCAATCCTTCCATGTTCAGTTTTGGTTTCTTCCTTTTCACCTGCCCCTTGCCTATTTTTTCTTCTTTCTCTTTTGGAAAAATGATGTCTTTTTCTATAGACTGAAGGTTTTCTGATAGAAAAAATGTATTTTCTGTAATCTGTGCATTACATGAAGCAGTACCCTTTTTAGTACATATTCTCTTTACTTTACAGACACTTATCAGTTTCTTCCTTGCTATTTATTGTGAACTTCTTTCTTTCCTTTTTTTTGTTTCTTTCTAAATACTCTGAATCCTCAGCTTGCTGAATGTATCCAGAACTCCAGAGTTCTCAAGGGAATCATCTTGTTTCATAGGGGTTGAGTGATATTTACAGACAATATACACATCATTTCCTAAATGTGTTATATTTATTTGCCCAACATTATCACACCAGTCCAGTCATTGATATATGTAATGAGTTCTCCAAGCTGTGCCAATTGCACAAATGCAATCATCAATATGTCTACATTTACTTCTAATAATGACAAGCAAATCATCCAACTTTTGACACGAGGAACATAGATCACCAGTGTTATCAGGTCCTACCTTTAAATATGCATAGTATTTATTACACTGTACAAGATATTTGTGCTTTAACAAATCATTAATGGCATACTCATTTAAGGAATCACGTATTCAGCTTCAATCAAATAAATTAGAAAAGAAAACCATCAAAATCAGTAACCACAGAATTCAAACACAGCGTGAATCAACGTCTATGAGAAAAAACACACAAGCAATATACAATTAAGTAAAGTGTAAAGTTGTTGTTCTGCCTGTACTAGTTCTGAAAGTCGGACAAAGTTCGGAGTCACACTTCTTTTTAACAGTGAAGATCAATAAATCACAAACCAAGATAGGGCTGTTTAGGTAAGCATTGGATTGTCCTCTCTGCAGTCTGTGTAGCTTTATAGCTGACTAGGCCCCTTCGGATGGCTAGAACTTGCCTGTCTAAAACCTATCCCTTTCTATCAACCAGCAGTGAAAATTAAAGGTAAGATAACAAAATGTAAATCAAAGTAAATCTTCTGGTCTACAAGCTATCCCTTCCTTTCTACAAACTGTGAAACAACAGTGGTAAAAATAAAAAATAAAGTCAAATAAAACTTCTCTTACCAGTCAGCTCAACCGTAAATCACAAACTAAGATAGGCTTGTTTAGATAAGCTCTAAATGGCCATCAAAATGCAGAAATGTTTTCATTGCAAATAAGACTATTTTTGAAGCAGATGTGTTCACAAGTTCATAGGCTGGTACTAGGCTATCAGCCCTAGTGCCTATACAAGCCTAGCCATAATAATTACCTGGATATTTCTTCCCACAATATTTACTTCCCTGGACCCCTGTCTAGCAGGGAGACTGACATGATCCCCGGGGTGAATTTCCTATCTCCCATCCTCTCGTCAAGGTTCCTTTTGAAGAGGGCCAAGGAGGCACTCTGCTTGACATGTATGGGCAGTCTATTCCAGAGTATGGGGAGTCTCATGGTCAGGAACCTATCCCTTCAGCGTGTTTTGTTCATTGTGATGACGAGGTTTAGATCCCTAGAGCGTGTGGCTCTGAGGGACTGGGATTTCTTTAAGTGGAGCATGTCCAACAGCTCAGGGTTTGGCCTTGTATGTTAAGCAGAGATCGCCTCTGAGTAAATGATATGCCACAGAGTATAGCTGGAGTTTTTTTTAGACAGGCAGCATAGGGCATCTGCTTTAGGCCTGTGATTCTTTTAGTGAGGCATTTCTGCGGCCTTTCCAGCTGTTGCAGATGTCTTGTGAGGTACATACCAAATGGGGCATTTTACTCTATAATGGGTCTAATGAGGGGTGAGTACAGTGGGGCAATGACCTCCTTTTTTTCTGGATGAAAAGCCCTTAGTGATGAGGTGTGAAACATAGAAGGATTTCTTGACTGTTGTGGTGATGTGGTTATCGAAAGTGAGAGCACTGTCCACCTGTGTCCCTAAGTCTCTCATCACACTTATGGTGTTTAGTGTACTGTCACAATTTCGGTGTTTAGTGTACTGCCACCTATGTGGTAATTCATGGGCACATGGTTTTTCCTAAAGGGGATAACTATACATTTCTTGGCATTAAGCTTGAGCCCATGTCTCTGGCACCAAGCATCTGTTTCTGTAAGGCCCTTTTGTAGAATATCCACATCATTTGGGGATTCAATAATGGCTCCCAGTTTGCAGTCATCTGTGAACGTTGTTAGCCAGAGTCCCTTAGTGTTGACCTATACTTCAGAGAAGTAGATGCCAAACAAGAGCGGTCCCAGGACTGAACCCTGAGGTACTCCACTTCTCACTTGTCTGGAGCTGCATTTGGAGTCGGCTACTTTTATAGTCTGGGTTCTGTCAGTAAGCCCGTTGGCAACCCATTGAGTGACGTAGGAATTTATGCCCAGCTTAGTAAGTTTATCTAGGATTCCAGAGTGGTGGATAGTGTCAAAGGCCTTGTGAGGTCCAGATAGGCTGTGTGGACCGCCTTACCCTCGTCCACAGCTCTGGAAACTGATTTGAAGAAGTCAATCAGGTTCAAGAGACGAGAACAGCCCTTCACGAACCCAAACTGCTTGGGGTCCAGTGTTTGAATTTTGCCAATGTCTTTGTACACAAGTTCCATGATAATGTGTTCCATGCCCTTGCAGATTAGGCTCGTAAGACTGATGGGATGGTAGTTCCCGGGATCCAAGGTGGATCCCCCCTTGTGGAGTGGGATAACTATAGCTGTACACCACTCAGTGGGCACGAAGCCTGAGGTGAGGCTATGATTAAACATGACACTTAGGTGAGGTGCCAATTAATTTAGTAGTTCATGCAGTACACAGCCTGAGATGTCATCTGGTCCCATGGATGCTGTATTCTTAACTTTGGAGAGTGCGGTTTCTACCTGTGTGGCAGTGATTACTGGAATTTGGTAATCTTTTGGTATTGAGATGGGCCCTTTAGGGGGTGAGAGGGGGTGAAGTTGGCACTAAATGGATCTGCCAGGATACTGGCAATATCCTTGGGATCAGTACATTTAATGCCATTCTGTTGTAGCTCAGAGCAGATCTGAGCATTGCCTTGTGGTTGCCTTTAGAATCTTTGGCAATTTTATTTTCGTAACTAGCTCTGGAGGATTTTATGAGGGTTCTCAGCTTTTTACTGAGGCTGGTAAGGGAGTTTTTTGCATCCTGGGATTTTCCTCTTTTCTGCAACAGTTTATTCCTTCTATTGTATAGTTTGTTTAAGGCAGGGGACTACCAGATTGGCTTCTTTTTTTTTTGGAGGACAGCATCTTGGTTCTATTTGGGATGGCACGATTCATGCACGGGTGAATGTGCTCACACAGTGCCTTAGTGTAGGATTCAGCAGTCGAACTTTCAGATCCCGTCTGCATGGGTGTCATGACATTTGTCACCTCTGACTTGAGTAGTATGAAGTTGGCTTTGGAGAAGTTTTTTTACAGAGGTTTCCTTAAAGGGGGGTGGGGGTGGGATGTGGATGTCAAGGGTGATTTGCTTATGGTCAGACCTGACCAATGAGGGGGTGACCACTGGTGTAGAGCATCTGTCTCCCATGTTGGTAATGACCAGGTCTAGGACATTGGAACCTCTGGTGGGACAATGGACTAGTTGATTCAGGGCATTGGAATTTATGAATTCCAAGAACCCCTGGGAAAAGGTGTGGGTACTAGAGTACTTTTCCCAGTTAATGGCAGGGTAGTTGAAATCACCCAGTATTAGGGTGCTTGGTTGTATCTTAACATTTTCCAGTATGTTTAGAATGGTGTAGTGAGAATCTTGGGGCTTGGTGGGGATCTGTAGCAAGCTACAGCTTGGATTGCAACTTGGATTGCAGTCTTACCTAGTGTTAGTTGCACCTAGAGAATTTCAGATGCATTGTGTTGGGCAACTAGCCTGGAGATGTGAATATCCTTGGTGAATATGGACACTCCTCCACATTTAGTGTTTCAGTCTTGCTTTGGTGGCCGAAAAGTGTGGTAAGAGTTGTAGCCTGGTACTGCAGGGGTGCGCTCTGGAGCCTTGAACCAGGTCTCAGTTACTGCACAGATATCGAGGTTCTCAATTATTTAGGAGTGCCTTGAGAGAGTGCATTTTGAGATTCAGACTTCTAGCACGAAGTAGCATTACCTTCAGATTTTGCATGCTTGTATCTGTTAAGGTGGTGGTTTTGTCCTTTGAACCTTGCCTAAAAAGGCACTACAGGGGTGGCAAGAGCTTTAGCCAGTAACACGAATCCCAGGGGTGACAGGTGCAAACCATCTCTGGCAAAGCATCGTGGTTTGTCGATCATGTCTTCCCAGGTAGACAGATACTGGATCCCCTTTGAATGACACCAGAAGTTTAGCCAATTGTTGAAGTCAATCATTTTGTCCGTATACTGTGGTATCATTCTGGGTGAAGACAGGATGCTACCCAGGGCTAGGGACATACCTGCCTGGGCCACATGATCCAGGAGCTCTTCCATGTCTCTTTTCATGTAGTCCAGGGAGGTACGTCTCAGATCATTCATTCCAACATGGACAATGACAGAGTCATATTTGTACTTGTTGTGGAGTGACTTGAGTGCATGCATTACGTGGCGGATCCTGGCACCCGACAGGCAGCTGACTGTAATTTTCTCCTTGTTCAGCCTGGTGAGTGGGACCATCAGTATGCCTGACTATAGAGTCACCTATGACTAAAGTGTTGGCTATATTGTCTTGCCTTAGGGGCTGTTGTTGGGTGGCACACTGGTATTGTGAGCTATGTGTCACTTTGGTTGTGACTGGTGTTTGTTTGCATTTCAGCTTCGGAGGTCCTTGTTGCTTGGGTAGGTTAATGTTAAGGGCCACCGCATATGTGGGTTTAGTGTTGCTATGTGTGGGTGTTGATGGTGTGTGTTTTGAAGGGCTATGTGCTGCTTGAGTTGTAGTGCAGGTGTTAACCTTCTCCTCTTGACCGTCTAGCACAATCTTGGCTAGAGAGAGCTTTGCTTCCAGTTCGTCTATGTAAGTGCATCTCTCTCAGATGGTAGTGTTGGGTGGTAGGAGGAGAGGGTTTGTCTGTGTACATGAGGCAGTTGCTGCATTGCCCCAGTATGCCCAGATTCACCAGGTGGACACGAGAAATCACTGGAAGCTGACCCTTGGAAATGCCTGTTTAAGTGCTTTTTGTAAAGTACAATAGCTGTTTTCCCTTACCTTTGCAAGGCACTCTGCAATTATAGGCTGTTTAGTGCCTACGATTAATTTCTCCTTACTGACCAGGAGAGTTGAGTGCTTGTATCAGTTTAAGGCTTCCGAGTGCTTTCCAGTAGGTTCTAGAGCAACTGCTAGTCACAGGGGTTCTGATTTTAGTGCTACTACTGAGAAACAAGCTAGTTCTAAGGGAAAATTTGAAGAGCAGACTTTCTGGCACCTGGAATAGTTTAACCGTAGCCTTGCGGTGCTGCACGATGCGAAAAATGCACAAACACACGCATTTTTAACTAGAAAGTTGAAAGGGATAGAAATCAGCCCAAAAAGGCTAATAAAATTACAGTTTCAGAGCTGGAAACGACTCATGCTCACCACTCCCCACTGGTAAGCAGTAGGACTTCCCTCTACCACAGCAAGGTCTAGATAGCTCTGAACACAGAAAATAAAGTCCTGAGACAAGCAAAGCCTGGGATCTGGACTATACTAGCTAGAAAAGGCAGGAAACAAGCAAACAAGATAGTATTTTTTTTTTTGTTAAAACAGGCTAAACAATGCAATAATACAGTAAATAAACACAGAAAAGGCTAACGTACTTGAGTGTATAGCCCTAAACAGTAAATGCAATTAAAACTCTACAAAATTAGCAATTTAAAACTTTTTAAATGAAGCAAGGCAAGTACACAACTGAAAAATGATTTAAGAGGCAGTAATACAGTAGTATAAGTAGCTAGTCTACATATACAGAGAAGTCTATATATAGAGAAAAACAGCTAAAACACACAAACAATTCAGATGCAGTGCAGCCTAGAGCACTTGAGGTGTAGTAATATTAAGGCAAATACAGTTTTAATAAATGCACTAAAATATACTCTATATTTCCACAATGTTTGAGAAGCACAGTAAGAACACAACGAGATTCAGGTAAAGACTATGCCAGGGTCAAAAAGAAACAGCATATGAAAAATATCGGATAGCAAATGAAAAATATCCATTCATCTGAAAACTTGTCATTGTCCAAATGTAAACAGTCATAATTTGGGAGATACTTCTCAGTCTTCACATTCCCCCATCTGATGCTGTAAAGTACAGAGAAGGGAAAAATGTGTGCATTTCTGAAATATTTTGAATGTCCTTGAGTGTTTACCTGTTAGCTTGCTTCCTGCCTAATATTAGCAAGTGCTGACAGGGTTTGAAATGTGCAAGATATGTACTGAGTAGAATGCTCTGTCATGGAATCCAGAATATGTGCCTAATATGGAATGTCATAAACAAGCAGTCTTTGAGATCTTAGCAGAATTAATGGTGTAGTGTTCATTTCTAATTGTTCATGTCAGTCAAATAATTGTTACAGTAATGTTACTTGTAATGAAAAAAGACATGAAACACTAGATGATGTGTTTCAAAAGAAAAGATGTGTTACAAAAGATATGAGACTCTTGTAAATTGGGGAAAAAGGATCATAATTGTCTGGTCTCCCATGTGAGTTTTTTAGTGCAATAAAGGAGATTTGTTTTTCTCTGCTGAATTGTCTCATGTGAAAGTTGTTTGGTACCTTAACATATCTCATCTGCCTTTTAGGGGCAGCTTAACTATCAGCAAAACTGCTGGCAGTAACATGCACACATCCTCTAAAGCATTCAGAAGAGGAGGAATGGGTGCAGGTTCTGAAAATGCATAGGAGGTTACTAGACTATTGTCCTTAGGGCCTTTATAAGCCTAACAGTGTTATAGCATTGGTCCCTTACTTGACCAAGTTGTATGGTCTACGTTTGTAGTGCGAGTCTATAATCAACACCAACTGACCTTATCCAAGAAGGACATAGGTGAAACACCGGGGTAAATTTATGGTCTCCCATCCAGCTCCGTTTTATGTGAATTGGGAGTTTGTTCCAGAGGAGTGGCAATCTCTGGGAGACATACCTATCTCTCTAGTACATCCTGTTAATGTTGCAGGCTCGGTTAAGATTCCTAGATTAAGTGAATCTTGTCCCACACGACTTGCAGATGTGCAGCATTTCCACTAGGCAGGGTCCGAGACTGCTCTATAGGCCAGGCACAAGTTACTTCCCAGCAGCATATAACATACAGAGTACAGTGACAAGGCCTTCAGTCTGTCCATGTAGATCATGCGTTGAAGGCTCTGAATCTTCTTGGTGAGAAACTTCTGTGGTCTCTCCAGCTGCTGCAGGTGTCTGGTGAGGTACATATAGAAGGGAGCGTTATACTCTACTACTGGTCTGATGAGGGACGAATACGGGGGAGTCTTAACATCCTTGGCTCTGGATGTGATGCTGTTAATTATGAGATGTGCAACATAGAAGGCCTTCCTTACCACTGTGGACACATGGCAGATCGAAGTTAAGGTTGCTATCTACCTGTGTTCTCAAATCTCTCACCACAGGGATTGAGCTAAGGGGGCTACTATTAATATCGCAATTTACAGGGAGAGACTTCCCTTTTGCCAAAAGGGATGATAAACTAAACGAAAAAAAAAAAGGGGGGGGGGTTAAGTCTGTGTAAACTCTTTTTGTAGTATGTCAACATCGTTGGGGGACTCGATTCCACCTAGTTTGCAGTCATCAGTGAACTTGGTAATCCACAGGCCATCCATTTTCTCATGGAATTCTGATAAATAGATTCCCAACAGTAGGGGGGGCCCAACACAGATCGTTGTTTACACCACTAGTACCATTTGACCAGTCTTAAGGTTGTTTTTAATGAAGATGGATACACCTCCACCTTTAGTTCTTTCATGCTCATTCTGAGGTCTGAATGTGTGGAAAGCATTGTAGCCTTGCATGGCCAGGGTGCACTCTGTGGCTTTGAACCATGTCTCTGACTGCACAGACATCGATCGGCATCTTCCAAGGTAAGGAGTAGCTTCGGATTTAGACTCCCAGCATTGAGCAGCATAACCTTGAGTTTGTCTCTAGTGGATTTTTTACATTTCGGAAACTTTGTTGTTATGACATTGCCTAAAAAGGCACTATATGGTGGAGGCAAGTACCTTTTGCCAGTAACCGAAAGCCAAGAGGTGACAGGTGAAGACCATCTCTGGCAAAGCAGCATGGTTAGCTGACCATATCTTTCCAGGCTGACAGATACTGGATCCTCCTGGACCGACACCAGAAGCTAAGACAATTGTTGAAGTCGATCATTTTTTGTTTACATTCAGACATCATCCTAGGTGAAGGTAGAACGCTGCTTAGGGCTAGGGACATACCTGCCTGGGACACAATAAGAACTCAAGTCATGTGTCTCATTTTACAGTCCAGTGAAGTACATCTCAAGTCATTCACTCCAACATGGACTATGACAGAGACATAATGGTAATTGTTGAGAGAACTGAGTGTTTGTGGGATCTGACGGATCATTGCAACTGACTGGCAGCAGTTTTCCCCAAATGGAACTTATCTTCCTGTAAATAGTCATGGTATTTTCTGCGGAACTGAGAAACCTCCGTTTTCTTCCACTGAAAACACTGGCACGTTTTAATAATAGTCTCAGAAAAAGAGAAACTCAGCTATACTAGAGTCTGAATCAGAAATCTGAAGAAAAACCTTTGATCTGTCCCTTCATCTTCCTGTTCAGATTCAGAATCTTGAATCTCTTCAGGAAAAGAGGTGTCCTTTCTTTTACCAGAACCTACTTAAGGATGTTCAATAGCCTAAATTAAACCCTGAGTAAGGCTCAGTAAACTACACCTGTTTAAAGAAATTTGAGGAGTAACAGACATGCTTAGTTTTCAGTTTTTCTGACAGAAAAAAATGGGGCCAATTATGTTAATAATGGTGGCAGCAGCTCCCCCAGGAAAGGGCACAACATTATGACACAGTAGGGAAGCCTTCTGTGTTCCCTCTCCCAGGAAAAATAAGAGTGGCTCTCCCTTGCCAACTAAGGGGAACAGAACAACCGCAGTGGATGCGGCTACCCCCGCAGTCCATAGTGGCTTTAGGTGCTACACTAGAGGGATTCAGGGGTAAAGATGAATGGTTTGAGGTACTAAAAATGGCTACAACAGTGTCAGCCATGTGTGGCTGAGGCAAACTGCTTGCCTACTGTGATGGCAAAGGCTGTTGGCTTAACTTTTTTTTTTATGGCTGAAGGGCCAACAGTGTGACTGGTAGTGAATTCTATTAAGTCAAAAATTGTGCCCATTTCCCAGGGAAGAGAAGCAATAAATGCCAGCAATAACTGCAAGTCTTTAAAAGTCATTAAAAAAAAAAGTACAGTTTTGTACCTACCATAAATGTAGATGTCCGATAGACATGCAACTGCAGTCATAACATGTGGGTTGTCCTGCCTCAGGCAGCCCTCGGTCGGCCGGATTCCAAAGTCTGGGTCCGACGTCGGCTGATGTCGCATTTCTCTCTGACATCAGAGCGGCTGGAGTACATAAGCATCAGCCGACGCCATTTTCTTCAGTGTTTCTTGCCCCAGATGCCAGGTGCCCTCCAAGGAAGGCTGTAATCAAATTGGAAGACAAAAACAGGATTCCAAGCAAATAAATGAGCAATAAAACAAATACACCATAACAGATATCCCCAGCTAAGAGTAAGAGGGATAGGAGTGGACCCTAGGCATAGAGGGGTATGGAGGGAGGGAAAACCCGACTGCAGTTGCATGTCTATCGGACATCTACATTTATGGTAGGTACAAAACTGTACTATGTCCTTCAAGAATGCAACTGCAGTCATAACATGTGGGTAGAATACCATAGCTTAGCTGGGGAGGAGGTATGCTCTAGGAAAGAGATGGTGTGGCAATCAAACCCTGCAGGACTGCCAAGCAAAGCCTGCTCTGGATCTGGAATATAGAGGGAGATTGTAGTGTTTGGAGAATGTATGCACGGAGCTCCATGTAGCAGCTTCTAGAATGTCCTTGGTAGGCACCCCTCTTAAAAATGCTGTAGAGGTGGCTGTAGCTCTGGTGGAATGTGGTCTGACATAGGCTGGAACAGTCTTTCCATTAAAGGAATAACAGAATCTGATGCAATGTCCAATCCATTTAGAAATAGTCTGTTTTGAAATTGCTTTTCCTTGGACTGCAGGGGCGTAAGCTACAAAAAGTTGTTCAGACTTCCTACTGGCCTTGGTTCTGTCCAGGTAGTATCTAAGTTGTCTGTGAATGTCCAAGGTATGCAAAAGTCTTTCCCCCTTATTCTCAGGATTGGGGAAGAAAGCAGGCAGATGAATGGCTTGATTTAGAGAAACCCTAGATACCACCTTTGGCATAAAAGTAGGGTTGGTCCTTAATGAAACCCTGTCTCTGTGGAAAATAATAAAGGGTGGTATTGCCATTTGGGCCTGTAGCTCCGAAACCCTTCTTGCTGAGGTAATTGCCAACAGGAAAGCTGTCTTCCATGAGAGAGATTGCAAGTCAACTGAAGCTGCTGGCTCAAAAGGAGGTAGAGTCAGTTTTTCTAAGACAAAATTGAGGTCCCAGGCTGGCACTGGGGCCTTTCTTGGTGGCTTAATGTTCTTGATTCCCCTGAGGAATTGCCTTAGTAAGGGGTGAGAGAAAACAGGAGGATCAGTGTTGTATCTAGCTGAAATAGCAGATGCATGTATCTTTATGGAAGAATATGAGAGGCAGTTCTTTAATATATCTGCCAAATATTCCAAGATAAGTGGGATGTTCAGCAATGATGCATCATGTCCCTTGCTGGTATTCCAATTGCTGAATCTTTTCCACTTTGCTAAGTAAACCTTTCTGGTGGATGGTCTTCAAGCCTCTGTTAGTATCCGCTGAACTTCCTTGGAGAGAGATAAGCTGAAGTTATTTATGGGATCTCCCAGGCTGTTAGCTGCAGTGTCTGAAGGTTTGGATGCAGTGTTTCGAAATTGTGTTGAGTCAAAAGTAGAGGCCACTGAGGGAGGGCCCACCTCCTGGTGTGACATATGCTCCGTAGTAGAGGGTACCAGTGTTGTCTTGGCCAATCCGGAGCTATTATGATTCCCTTGGGCTTCTCTGCTTTGATCTTTAGTAATACTGAGGTCATCAGTGGCAGAGGTGGGAATGCATAGATTGCTAGGGAGTTCCAGTTGAATGAGAGGGCATCTATTTTCCAAGCTTTTGGATGGTATGTCCTTGTGCAAAATTTTGGTAGAAGATGGTTGAGGTGAGAGGCAAATAAGTCCACTTCTGGCTTGCCCCATGTCGAAGTGAGTTGTCTGAAGGCCTTTGGATGTAACCTCCACTCGTGTGGATCTGTGAAATTCCTGCTTAGGCTGTCCGCCAACACATTGTCTTTTCCTGGAACAAACTGTGATTGTAACTGGATGTTTAGGCTCAGTGATTTCTCCCAAAGCTGCATTG
Organism: Protopterus annectens; assembly: GCF_019279795.1. Taxonomy (NCBI): domain Eukaryota; kingdom Metazoa; phylum Chordata; order Ceratodontiformes; family Protopteridae; genus Protopterus; species Protopterus annectens. The sequence goes on along the minus strand of NC_056745.1, from coordinate 1,802,185 downwards.
TCAGTCTGCAAAGGGGGTAAGAGTGGGTGCCCCCCTGCTTGTTTATGTACCACATCACAGTGGTGTTGTCTGTCCGTATCATTAAATGGCCTTGCTGGAGTTGGTGTTGAAAAGCCTCGATGGCATGCATTACTGCCAGCATTTCCTTTTGGTTTATATGCAGATGTGTTTCCTTTGGAGACCATTGTCCTTGTATACACCTGCCTTCCATGTGCCCCATCCAAGGTCTGACGTCTGTAGTCATGGTCTGTGTTATCTGTGGTTTTTTGAATGACATACCTGTGTTTTCCTGGCTCACCGAGGCCCACCATAGGAATTCCTTTTGCAGGCATGGAATGAGTGGTATGATTGTCTCCAAGTTGTTGCTGTGTTGAGACCAAATGCTTTTTAGGTACCACTGAAGCTTTCTCATGTGTAGTTTTGCTAATGGAACCAGTAGAATGCAGGATGCCATGTAACCCAGGGCCTGTAGGAATCTCCTTGCAGTCATCTGGGTGAGTTTTTCTAAACCTTTGAAGTAATGAGTTAACTTCTCTTGCTTGTCTTCTGTCAGGTAAGCCATCTGAGAGGCTGTGTCTAGTTTGGCTCCTAAGAAGATTATTTGCTGGGATGGCTGCAGTCTTGACTTTTGAAAGTTGACTGTGTATCCCAGAGCTTGAAGTAATCGTATGACATAATCCAGGTTTTTTGTCAATATCAATTTGTCGTCCGCTTGTATGAGGCAGTCGTCCAGGTACGGGTAAATCTGTATACCCTGGAGCCTGCAATGAGCAATTACTGAAGCCAGGCATTTTGTAAATACTCTGGGCAGTAGATAAGCCAAATGGCAATGCTGAGAATTGATAATGCTCTGGCCCTGCAAGAAATCTGAGGTATCTTCTGCAGCTGTGTCTGATAGGGACATGCAGGTATGCCTCCTTGAGGTCCAGAGTAATCAGCCATGACTCCTTGCCCAGCATGGGAAGGAGTTGCTGTAGAGTCAGCATTTTGAACTTTGGTACTATGAGAAAGGTGTTTAATGCGGACAAGTCCAGTATTGGTCTCCATTGAGATTCTTTTCTTGGAACAAGGAACAGTCTTGAGTAAAACCCTGTTCTTGTTCTTGTTGTGGAACTCTTTCTATTGCTTTCATTTGAGTCAGCAGAGTGATTTGCTTGATAGCCTCTGCCCTTTGATTTTGTGGTAGGTTTGGCATGCCTTGTTTTCTTGGTAAGGTATGAAAATGAAACCTGTACCCTCGGTCTATAATGTCCAAAATCCATTTGTCCTTTGTCAGTCTGTGCCAGTTTTCTGCAAAGAGAGATAATTTCCCGCCCAAGGGAGCTTCTAGTTGTTCCCTGGTAGGCGGTAGTAGAGGAAAGTCATTGAGTTTGTGGTTGTTGGGCAGGTGAAACCCCTGCGTCACTTCTTTGGTTTCCTGGCTGCCATTGTAGTCCCCTGTAAGGGCCTCTGTATTGGCCTCTTCCTCGGCCACGTCTGTTCTTACCCCTTTGAAACTTTTCTGGATTAGGAAAGGACCAGTTTTTTGAAGGCCAATTCCTACTGAATCTGGGGGGTTGAACCTGGAGGAAATCTTTCACAGTCTGAACTGATTTTGCTTTTTCTTCGATGGTCTTTAACACATCCTTAGCATTTGCACCAAAAAGCTTGTTCTTTTCCAAAGGTGCATCCAGAAGTTTTGCTTTTACATGATCTGGTAGAGATTGATCTTTTAACCAAGCATGTCTATGAATCACTGCCCATGTCATAGCTGCCCTACATGAAGCTTCCAGTGCATCATATCCACACTGCAGGAAGTGATTGCTTACTTGCTGAGTGTTATGTACAGCTTCCTGCAAAGTCTTCCTGTCTAAAGGATCAGGAGAAGCTAATGTTTTTTGTAAATCTTCTAAGAGATAATCCTGATACTGTAACATATGAAAAAGGCAATTTAAAGCTCTCATAGATAAGGTAGTGGATGTGTAAACCTTTTTGCCCCATCTCTCTAATGACCTTGCTTCCCTGTTAGAGGGCAAAGGATTTTTGAGGTGGAGGCTGAAACTCCTTTAGGCCCCTGTGAAATAGTTTCCAAATCAGCAGTATGGGCCCTGAATAAATGGGAATGAGTTTCTAGGACCCTGTAATACCTGTCTGGCTTGGCTGGAGCAGGAGGAAGAGAATCAGGGGTAGCACTAGAGTCAGAATACAAATCATCCAGAACATCAAGTACAGGAGGAATAGCTAAGGGCCTGTGCTGAGGCTTCTTAAGGAAAGTCCTAAGGCGTTTCCTAGAATCAGAATATTCCTGACCCTGCCACTTGAAATGTTCCCTCATGGTGTGCAGAACTTCCCCAAAAGAAATATCCTCAGGAGGGGAGGCCGAAGGGATGGAATCTTCTGCATCCGAGTCCTCATAGGTCTGGAAGAGCTCTTCCTGGCTATCAGAGTGGACAGAGCCCTCAGAGTCTTCATCTGAAGGAGTAGGGTCAGAGGGTTCAACCCGGGGCCTTTTATTAGGAGGAGGCTGGGATGGTCTCTCAGGATGGGCCTGTGAACCTCTAATCATGGAAATTAAATCAGCAGCCATGGACATAATTTGTGTCTCCGGAGTCGGCTGAGGTAAGGATTTAGAAGTAATATGCTTTGTTTTGCTGGCTGCCTTAGCCCTAGTGTAGGCCTTAATAGACATGGCCATAGGAGGCCTGGCAGCTCCACGTGCAGGAGTGACCTTGTCTACAGCAATGGTCTCGGGCATTTCCTCGGTTTTGGTATCCGGAGGAAAGTGTATAACTGGCGTCGGAGTAATGTCTGGAATCGGAGTCGTCGTTAATGCGGTGTCTTCGGTTCAGAGCGGTGGAGAGACCGTCTCAGAGGGAACCGGAGCACTCGCGCTAGGTTTTGGCGTGGAGTCGGTGGTAGACGCGGGCCGAGGATGTCGGTCCCGGTCTTTTCGCTTTTTGGGAGTTTGCGATGTCGGAAGATCCGACAGCATGGTGTAAGCAAATTTATCGCCGAAAAAATCTTCAGCGAACTCCGCCCGGCGCCTGAGAGTGCACTTGTTGAAGCGAGCACAGGCTACACAGGCCGAGACGTCGTGGTCTGGGCCCAGGCAAGGGAGGCAGTAAGAGTGGAAATCCTTATGAGGTATTTGTTTACCACAAAAAAGACAACTGTTAACTTTTTCAGTAATTTCTGACATCGGCTGAGGCAAGAAAAGGTCCCCAACGGGGTACTTAGCTTTTTTGATGACTTCGGTATCGTAGAATACAGGAGCTGACCGACCGGCACTTGCGAACTGCTTCTGCTTCGGGCACCGCGCGGCAAGAAAGACTGAACAAAATGGCGTCGGCTGATGCTTATGTACTCCAGCCGCTCTGACGTCAGAGAGAAATGCGACATCAGCCGACGTCGGACCCAGACTTTGGAATCCGGCCGACCGAGGGCTGCCTGAGGCAGTACAACCCACATGTTATGACTGCAGTTGCATTCTTGAAGGACATCAGTAAAAGCAATTTAAAACACTTTGCCAGCCCCCCAAAAAACTAAAATAAACACAATTTCTCCACAGAAAAAAGTTTTTCAGTTACTTTGCAAAACGTTTAAACAGAGAAAAAAAAGAACGCCTATTTAAAAATGCAATACACTATCATGACCATCCATTAAAACACAATCTCTTAGCTTTAAAATAACTTTCCTGAACAGGAAAGTGATGAAACAAACAATACTTATAAAATAGAGAGTTTTCTCAAAACATAACTTATCTGCCTAGCAAAGGAACAGCACCAAGCCAATAGTTAATCCTCCAAAGTCTTACAGAAGAATACTTTTCAGCAGCAGTAAAGCTTTGAAGGTCTTGGCACCCAAACCTGTCTAGTCAGCTCAGCTCGAGCTAACAGGTCGGGTGCATGGAAGGTGCACTGAAACTTTGCAAGCTGGCTGGCTGCTATATACTTGGCAGGATATAACCCACACGTAGCTAAGGCTACTACAGCAGTGATCAGTATGAAGAACATCAAAGAGTTATCCTCTAGGCAGTCATGACCACCCTGCACAAGTGGTAAGATGTTGCCCTCCTTGACTGTTTAAGTGCCTCACCTGAAAGACCACTTTTTTTTCCAGATGGGTTTGAAAGTCTTGAGTACTTGGACCAGCACCATCATCTCTTTTACACCTCTATACTTCCTTTCAGTTGCACCCCACAAGCCTTGTATCTTGAGACCTCTTGTGTATACCCCTGAGATTAGATCTAAAGTATATGTGCTTAGGGTCTGATTGTCCAAATCCTGTCTGAAGGGTGTTCCTTAGGTCTGTCTGACCTGACTGGACCACCATTCTAGCTCCTTCATGATGCAAGGTAGCTTATGGATCATCCCTTCCATGTACAGACGATGTTGCCTCCAGGTGCTTCTTAAGTATTACTGGAACTTTCGCATGTGTACCTTTGCAAAATGAACCATTAAAATTGTGGAGTTCATAAATCACAATGCATTTAGGGTGTTTACAGCCATGACCACAGTTTCCTGCTTTGTGGCTTGATTGTTTTGTGCCAGGGATTTCATTTTGTACTGAGAGACACCTTGTTGCTCGAGCCCAGCAAAATCCCCAAAATAATGCTTTTGCAGAGGATTAGGTGTGACTTGAAGTGGCTGAAAGAGCTCACTAAGTTTTGAAAACACCCCTTGGGGAGTAAAAGAGCCCACTCCAAGTATTCCTAATAGAATGCCCTGAAAAGGCTCTCATTTAGGTAGGGGTATATGTGATTTATCCTTTGTTCTGCAAAAAGACTACTGCTACGGCCAGGAACTTTGTAAATATCCTGGTTACAACAACCAATCCATAGGTTAAGGAGGTAAACTGATAGCGGAAACCCTGTCTTGAACCTGAGAAAGCCTCTACAGTCTCTGTGAACAAGCGTCTGTAGATATGTTTATTTTAGAACTCAAGGAAGCCTAACAGCTTGATGAAATAGGAGTTACAATAGGGCTACCAATGTCAACATGTTGAGTTTTGGTACCCTGAGGTAGGTGATCTGCCTTGAAAGGTCCAAAATGAGCCACTAAGGACTTTCCAGGCATTAGAAGGAGCCTTGAACAGAACCTCATGTTCTGGTCCTGCTTTGACACTGGTTCTATTATTCCTAGCTGTAGGCTTTTTCAAGGTAGCCAAGAAAGCATTCGCAACAGCTCCCAGGACAAGACAAATAGCTAAAGGTTCATGGGCACCCAGGCCCTCTAGTATGAGACATCTCTTCTAGGCATCCAATACATCTTTAGCTTCCCATCTGAAGTAGTTTTTAATTTTACAAATTGCATTTCCAAATAAGATTTCCTCTGTAGATAACGCGGAGGAAATGGTGTGTCATCAGTGGCCACGCCATATCAAAGAGGACAAAACATTTTCTCCCTCACTCTCTGAAGAGTCATTTTGTCTTCCCGTGGCAGGTCCCCTCTTTCTCTTGGCAGAGGTAAATCAAGACACTAAAGGCTGATCTGCACTATGCATCAGGTTGCAGGCTATGGAAGACATGGAGGAAACACTGAGCCAAGCAAATACATTCTTGTGGAAAGCCTGGGTGGGAGACTGAAGATACATCAGTTGCATGTTGACCAGGTAACTGCATGGAGCCTGGGACAGGAGTACCATGTTTGAGCTCTTTTCTTCTCCTAGCTGGGGCTGCAGCCCCGAAAGCTTGGATAAGGGGTAGGGGTTATGGTTCTCTATGTCTTGATCAGAGATCATCATCCTTAACTAAAATCATAGGTGTACTGTCCACCACTTCAAAACATCTTTAGCAATAAGTGTCGGTAGTGGGACATCCAGTCAGAATTTTATATGACGGTCTTTAGCTCAGTGGGATGCATCTTGATCTGCACACATGACAGCCTCCAAAGAGGATTTGCCAGAGGCCTCAGATATCATAGCTGTGTGGGTGAGGAAGTAAAATGGATTTACAAGCCCTGCATACTTGAGCAGAGCAGGGACACTGGCAGCTGTAGCATTTCCAAAATCCCTAAATACCTCAACTCATCCATTTTGTTTCTTGGGGGGGTCCAGGGGACAAACTGGAAGATACTATGACGATACTAATCAAAGCCACAAGTATCTTGTTGTCTAAATATTTTTTTTCCAGGAAACACTCTTCCTCTAAGCATGTTTATGAGTAAAGCTGTCATACCCTACAACTTTGTATCCCATACTGAGGCCCAAGGTAACACACAAAATCTATGGAAATCTTTACAATGAATCTGTTTACCGCAAGTGCACCTGCCTGCTTTTTCAGAAAGGAACATACCCTAAAACATAACTGTTTAGTTAACCGTCTGAGTACTAAAAAGTAACAAGAATTTTTCCCTAGTAACATACTTATCTGGACCAAGTTCTGGAACAGGTAAAAAAAAACATTGGACCGAGAATACTATGAAATGGTACATGTACCATAAGCTACAGCTGGAAATAAATGATGTCGGCAGACAGCTGATTACAGAGACAGAAACAGAGACAGGCAGAGACAGAGAGAGAGAATGTACTGACATTGCTAAGGGGTAGACATCCATTCAACTTGGTGAAGGAAGTTTGCTGAGCTTTGGAGGATGGACTGGTTATTGGGCTTTCAGTAGCAGACATCCCAGTAGTAAGGACTACTACAATACTGATCTACCTAAAGAAAATTATTTAAACAAGTTTCTTTTAATTTAAAGATATTTCTGTTCATAATAGTTCACAGACAAACAGCATTATGAACATCTCCATCTTTTTTTCTGATGCATTATAGAGAGACGTTCTCCCTTTTCTCTTAGTCTCCTACAGCTCCTCCTATTCCTCTCACATCCACCAAACTCAGATTTGCTCAAGATTACAGATATCAATACTTCATGGAATGAATGTGCTGGCAACTCCCTTAGCTTAGCAATAGCATCCTCAGCAGCCAGCACTCCTTCTGTACAGGCTTCCGTAGAGGACACTTGCAATGCTGAGAAAATCAGCCTATATTCCAGTCCATTCTGCTCTTATCATCATCCATAAATTGTAGTCTCCGCTGAAAAGTTGTATCCGTGTAATCACCACCTACTTGCACCATTCAACCTGCTACAGTAAATTTCTTCTTTGGATGTCACTACTGCCAGATCATTGGATCATTCTCATATGTAGTCCCAAACTGCATCATAATAACTGGTTTAGCCACAGAATCTCTCTCCAATGTAGTTAAAGGCAATCTACTCGCTGCAGATTGAGAAAATTCTGTCTACTGCTCCATCTCAGTAAGTCCAGTCATCCTTCTTCTCATAACACTCCAGTCAGTCTCATATTCTAAGAGTCTTATTCTCTAATACAACCAGTTGCTGATTCATGTGTTGTTCTTGTCCACCTAGTTCTACATTCTGTTTCACAAGTCAGCCACATGATGCTTAATCAGCATCATAGTGACCTGCTGAGCATGCAGAAGGTACAGTTGTGTACACAACGTACCATAATTGTAGCTGTTCAAAACTGGTCAATATTCTTGACACAACTATACAGATACCTCCTGCTGCCCAACTGTGATGTCTGAATTTGACCCCCATGGCCAGTATGCAGTAAACGTATCTAAAATGTCTTCATAAAGCTGATATACAGGTGACAAGCATTTGTGCCATTGTTGTCCCCCTGCCCACAAAGCAGGGCAGGCCCACACCCACAAATTGCCCAGGGATGCAGTCTGCGACTTTTAGAATTCAAGCCCTCCTTAGAGAACTGCAAGGGTATAACTGTAAAGAGGAATAGATATATGGTTTCCCATGCTGGTCCCTCATGGTCTTATTACAGTGGAGGGAATGAAGGGAGGGAAACAGTCCCATGACAGTAACCACATTTAAACATTTACAATTCTGATAAGTTGTCTACACAACCATACACTGCCCTTTGTGTAGATCACTGCTGCAGCTGTAACCATATGCAGGATTCTCAGAGCAGGTCCATTCCAGGTAGGGTGGCTGCCTCACTGTTCCAACGAGGACTGCAAAATGTTCTTCTGAATGGTACAGGCAAACTCAGCCCTTGCCCTGGCTATTACACCCAGTATGCATTGCTTTGAGAAGGTGAGAACAGGCCCTGGCTCTTTGTCCCGTCCCTCCCCTGGGTCTTCTATTAAACATTTATGCAATGTGCCAGACATTTTGAAATGGTCTATTTTTGTCACGGTTTACACTTTTTTATTCTCTGTAAATAAAATAAACAGTTGGTCAGATTTTATAAAGAGCTTAGTTCTATCATAGTACTATATCAACTGCTAATGCACATCTAGGGACTGCAGGATCCCTTCCTCCCTATTTTGTTAATTAGGGAAGAAAAGCTGAGTTTGAATAGCATGTCTCAGATCTACCTTTGTAATGACTTTTCACATAAAACAGGGATTAGTGTACAAGGCAACACAATCTTTATGGACCTGCAAAGTTTTGTTTAGCAGAGGTCACAGCAATCAGTAAAGCAGCCTTAAAAGAGATAAATTTTACTGGGACTGATGCTACTGATTCAAATGTTGGTAGAGTCAACATTTTCAAACACAAGTCAGGTTCCAAAACTGATCCAATACAACAAAAGCAGGGTACCTGTCTGTGCTGACTATGACCCAAATTGGGGAACAGTCTCAGATCACTGGGAGAGTTGGTCAGGGGGACAGGGTGGGGGAGGTAGCAGGGGAAAACTTTTTTCTGTGTAACCTCTGGTAGAAACTAAGACTCTTGCCAAAAGGCTAAGAGCTGACATAATGTTAAAGGTCTTAACGTCACAGATACAAGGTGCAGGGTTTGATTTCTGACCTCTGGTTATCAGCTAAGTTTGTAATAGTCTTCAGGTTGATAGCCTAGAAGTTACTTACATGGCTAAGCTTGTAAAGGTTCTAGGGCTGCTAGCCTAGTAACCTCCTATAAACCTGTGAACCTATGCAGACACCTTGCTTAACGGATCAGGATACTGTCCCATTAAAGCACATACCATTCCTTCCAATCTAAAAGGCTCTTTATGCTAAATTCATGATTTCACCATATGATCCCTTGTCACCACTAATGAGTAATGCAAGAATAACTGAGTAGTCAGAAACCATTCTGACAATAGGATTACATTAGGGGTCACCAATAAAAGAAAACAGTTGAGGAATTTGTGATGTTTGGAAGTTGTAATCCAAAAACAGATGAAAGGATAGCAGTTACAATAAGCACACAATTATAAAAAAAAAAAAAAAAAAAAAAAAAAAAAACATCAGATCCCAAACCAAAGTTACTTTACTTCTGTTAGGCTTCAGGTGGAGGATGAACTTCAATAATCGTTTGAGTGGGAGCCTGGAAGGCAATGGAATTTCTACAGGTAGGGAGCCAAAAATCAGCTAGAAGATGAACTTTTATACAGGCATATGCTAAACCTGAAGAGAACAGCTTAAACTGGTACTGACAAACCAAGCTTGTTTGGCTTGCTTGCTGTACTCTGCCTGAATACTGTTGATCTCAGTCTGCAACTTAGGGGTTTTTTTGGTTGACTGCTCCAATTATAAATCTGATTTTGGACACTCCTCCCAGTCCCATCATTCTACAGAGTACAGAGAGATAATTTAGGAAGGCCCACCCCTTTAGTTTCTTAAGCACTTGGGCTTCAGGTCAGTTGTTTTACAGTAAAAAAGGTTTGTGGTCTACACTCTTGTGGCAGGAGAGGTAGCTCACATCCCTCTAAGTAAGGAATTGCTAGGACTTATTGTGCCCGTTATTCTAAAAGTGTCTTAGTGCTGGTTTAAGCGCTTGGGCTTCAGGACAGTTATTTTGCTTTAAGATGTGTGGTCTACACTCTTCTGGGAGCAGAGGGTAGCCTCTGCCCTTCTGTGCTGGGAATTGCTGGTTGAAGGCTTATTGTGCCTGCTTATTTGAACTGTTTTTTTTTCTATAATTGTTCCACTATTTGCTATAGCACAGACTAGATTTAGACCTGCTAAATCTAGCTCTGTTTGTGTAACTTGAGCACTAAACCATGCCATTTTTTGCTGGAGAGGGTTCTCCTGCACCCCAGTGGCAGGACTGTGCAGTTAGAACTCATGTGATTGAAGGATGCTGGCACAGGTCTCAGTTTTGAGCTTTTTGTTTATATCAGTTTGCTCTCATTTGCTACATAAGCACCACATTTGCGCTTGTTTTAACAAAGTTCCACAGAGTTTGGCAATGAGCTACTGCACTGCTGTACTTATCTGATCAATCCAAGCCATCTGCTTATCTCTACAAAATGTAAGTAGAATTTTTCACTGTATATTGCACTTTTGAAAGTACAGTTTTGTACCTACCATAAATGTAGATGTCTGATAGATATGCAACTGCAGTCATAACATATGGGTTGTCCTGCCTCAGGCAGCCCTCGGTCGGCCGGATTCCAAAGTCTGGGTCCGACGTCGGCTGATGTCACATTCGGCTGGAGTACATAAGCATCAGCCGACGCCATTTTCTTCAGTGTTTCTTGCCCCAGATGCCAGGTGCCCTCCAAGGAAGGCTGTAATCAAATTGGAAGACAAAAACAGGATTCCAGACAAATAAATGAGCAATAAACAGATACACCATAACAGATATCCCCAGCTAAGAGAAACAGGGATAGGAGTGGACCCTAGGCATAGAGGGGTATGGAAGGAGGGAAAATCCAACTGCAGTTGCATATCTATCGGACATCTACATTTATGGTAGGTACAAAACTGTACTATGTCCTTCAAGAATGCAACTGCAGTCATAACATATGGGTAGAATACCATAGCTTAGCTGGGGGAGGAGGAATGCTCTAGGAAAGAGATGGTGTGGCAATCAAACCCTGCAGGACTGCCGAAGCAAAGCCTGCTCTGGATCTGGAGTATAGAGGGAGATTGTAGTGTTTGGAGAATGTATGCACGGAGCTCCATGTAGCAGCTTCTAGAATGTCCTTAGTAGGCACCCCTCTTAAGAATGCTATAGAGGTGGCTGTAGCTCTGGTGGAATGTGGTCCGACATTGGTTGGAACAGTCTTTCCATGAAAGGAATAACAGAATCTGATGCAATGTCCAATCCATTTTGAAATGGTCTGTTTTGAAATTGCTTTTCCTTGGACTGCAGGGGCGTAAGCTACAAAAAGTTGTTCAGACTTCCTACTGGTCTTGGTTCTGTCCAGGTAATATCGAAGTTGTCTGTGAATGTCCAAGGTATGTAACAGTCTTTCCCCCTTATTCTCAGGATTGGGGAAGAAAGCAGGCAGATGAATAGCTTGATTTAAAGAAACCCTAGATACCACCTTTGGCATAAAAGTAGGGTTGGTCCTTAATGAAACCCTGTCTCTGTGGAAAATTATGAACGGTGGTATTGCCATTAGGGCCTGTAGTTCCGAAACCCTTCTTGCTGAGGTAATTGCCAACAGGAAAGCTGTCTTCCATGAGAGAAATTGCAAGTCAACTGAAGCTGCTGGCTCAAATGGAGGTAGAGTCAGTTTTTCTAGGACAAAATTGAGGTCCCAGGCTGGCACTGGAGCCTTTCTTGGTGGCTTAATGTTCTTGATTCCCCTGAGGAATTGCCTTAGCAAAGGATGTGAAAAGACAGGCCGGTCAGTGTTATATCTAGCTGAAATAGCTGATGCATGTATCTTTATGGAAGAATATGAGAGTCCATTCTTTAGCATATCTGCCAAATATTCCAGGATGAGTGGGATGTTCAATAATGATGCATCATGTCCCTTGCTGGTATTTCAAATGCTGAATCTCTTCCATTTTGCTAAGTAAACCTTTCTGGTGGATGGTCTTCGAGCCTCTGTTAGTATCCGCTGAACTTCCTTGGAGAGAGATAGGTTGAGGTTATTCATGGGATCTCCCAGGCTGTTAGCTGCAGTGTCTGAAAGTTTGGATGCACTGTTTTGAAGTTGTGTTGAGTCAAAAGTAGAGGCCATTGGGGAAGGGCCCACTTCTTGGTGTGACATATGCTCCGTAGTAGTGGATACCAGTGTTGTCTTGGCCAGTCCGGAGCTATTAGGATCCCCTTGGGTCTCTCTGCTTTGATCTTTAGTAATACTGAGGTCATCAGTGGCAGAGGTGGGAATGCATAGATTTTTAGGAAGTTCCAGTTGAATGAGAGAGCATCTATTTTCCAAGCTTGTGGGTGGCATGTCCTTGAGCAGAATTTTTGTAGATGATGGTTGAGGTGAGAGGCAAATAGGTCTACTTCTGGCCTGCCCCATGTCGAAGTGAGCTGTGTGAAGATCTTCGGATGTAACCTCCACTCGTGTGGATCTGTGAAATTCCTGCTTAGGCTGTCCGCCAGCACATTGTCTTTGCCTGGAACAAACTGGGATTGTAACTGAATGTTTAGGCTCAGTGATTTTTCCCAAAGATGCATTGTCAGTCTGCAAAGGGGGTAAGAATGGGTGCCCCCTTGCTTGTTTATATACCACATCACAGTGGTGTTGTCTGTCCGTATCAGTAAATGGCCTTGCTGAAGTTAGTGTTGATAGGCCTCGATGGCATGCATTACTGCCAGCATTTCCTTTTGGTTTATATGCAGATGTGCTTCCTTTGGAGACCATTGTCCTTGTATACACCTGCCATCCATGTGCGCCCCCCATCCAAGGTCTGAGGCATCTGTGGTCATGGTCTGTGTTATCTGTGTTTTTTTGAATGACATACCTGTGTTTGCCTGGCTTACCAAGGCCCACCATAAGAATTCCTTTTGTAGGCATGGAATGAGCGGTATGTTTGTCTCTAAGTTGTTGCTGTGCTGAGACCATAGGCTTTTTAGGTACCATTGAAGCTTTCTCATGTGTAGTCTTGCTAATGGAACCAGGAGAATGCAGGATGCCATGTAACCCAGGGCCTGTAGGAATCTCCTTGCAGTCATCTGGGTAAGTTTTGCCAAACCTTTGAAATAATTTCTCTTGCTTGTCTTCTGTTAGGTAAGCCATTTGAGAGGCTGTGTCTAATTTGGCTCCTAAGAAGATTATTTGCTGGGATGGCTGAAGTCTTGACTTTTGGAAGTTGACTGTGTGTCCCAGAGCTTGAAGTAATCGTATGACATAGTCCAAGTTTTTTGTCAACATCGATTTGTCGTCCGCTTGTATGAGGCAGTCGTCCAGGTACGGGTATATTTGGATCCCCTGGAGCCTGCAATGAGCAATTACTGAAGCCAGGCATTTTGTGAATACTCTGGGCGCAGTAGATAAGCCAAATGGCAATGCTGAGAACTGATAATGCTCTGGCCCTGCAAGAAATCTGAGGTATCTTCTGCAGCTGTGTCTGATAGGGACATGCAGGTATGCCTCCTTGAGGTCCAGAGTAATCAGCCAAGACCCCTTGCCCAGCATGGGAAGGAGTTGCTGTAGAGTCAGCATTTTGAACTTTGGTACTATGAGAAAGGTGTTTAATGCGGACAAATCCAGTATTGGTCTCCACTGAGATTATTTTCTTGGAACAAGGAACAGTCTTGAGTAAAACCCCTGGCCTTGTTCTTGTTGTGGAACTCTTTCTATTGCTTTCATCCAAGTCAGCAGAGAGATTTGCTTGATAGCCTCTGCCCTCTGGTTTTGTGGTAGGTTTGGCATGCCTTGTTTTCTTGGTAAGGTATGAAAATGGAACCTGTAACCTCGGTCTATAATGTCCAAAATCCATTTGTCCTTTGTCAATCTGTGCCAATTGTCTGTAAACAGAGATAATTTCCCACCCAAGGGAGCTTCTATTTGTTCCCTGGTAGGCGGCAGTAGAGGAAAGTCATTGAGATTGTGGCTGTGGGGCAGGTGAAACCCCTGTGTCTTTGGTTTGCTGGCTGCCATTGTCGTCCCCTGTAAGGACCTCTGTATTGTCCTCTTCCTTGGCCACGTCTGTTTTTACCCCTTTGAAATTTTTCAGGATTAGGAAAGGACCAGTTTTTTGAAGGTCAATTCCTACTGAATCTGGGGGGGTTGAACCTGGAGGAAATCTTTCACCGTCTGAACTGATTTTGCTTTTTCCTCGATGGACTTTAACACATCCTTAGCATTAGCACCAAAAAGCTTGTTCTTTTCCAAAGGTGCATCCAGAAGTTTTGCCTTTACATGATCTGGTAGAGGTTGATCCTTTAACCATGCATGTCTACGAATGACTGCCCCTGTCATAGCTGCCCTACATGAAGCTTCCAGTGCATCATATCCACACTGCAGGAAGTGATTGCTTACTTGCTGAGAGTTATGTACAGCTTCCTGCAAAGACTTCCTGTCTAAAGGATCAGGAGAGGCCAATGTTTTCTGTAAATCTTCTAATAAGAAATCCTGATATTGTAACATATGAAAAAGGCAATTCAAAGCTCTCATAGATAAAGTAGTGGAGGTGTAAACCTTTTTACCCCATCTCTAATGACCTAGCTTCCCTGTTGGAGGGCAAAGGATTTTTAGAGGTGGAAGCTGAAACACCTTTAGGTCCCTGAGAAATAGTTTCCAAATCAGCAGTATGGCCCCTGAATAAATGGGAATGTGTTTCTGGGACCCTGTAATACCTGTCTGGCTTGGCTGGAGCAGGAGGAAGAGAATCAGGGGTAACACTAGAGTCAGAATATAAATCATCCAAAACATCAAGCACAGGAGGAATAGCTAAGGGCCTGTGCTGGGGCTTTTAAGGAAAGTTCAAGGCTTTCTGGAATCAGAATATTCCTGGCCTTGCCACTTGAAATGTTCCCTCATGGTATGCAGAACTTCCCCAAAAGAAATATCCTCAGGAGGGGAGGCCGAGGGGATGGAATCCTCTGCATCCGAGTCCTCATAGGTCTGGAAGAGCTCTTCCTGGCCATCTGAGTGGACAGAGTCCTCAGAATCTTCATCTGAAGGAATAGTGTCAGAGGGTTCAACCCGGGGCCTTTTATCAGAAGGAGGCTGGGATCCTCTCTCAGGATGGGCCTGTGAACCTCTAATCATAGAAATTGTCAGCAGCCATAGTCATGATTTGTGTCTCTGGAGTTGGCTGAGGTAAGGCTTTAGCAGTAAGATGCTTGGTCTTGCTGGCTGCCTTAGCCCTAGTGTAGGCCTTAATAGACATGGCCATAGGATGCCTGGCAGCTCCACGTGCAGGAGTGACCTTATCTACAGCAATGGTCTTGGGCATTTCCTCGGTTTCGGTATCCAGAGGAAAATCAATAACTGGCGTCGGGGTGATATCCGGAATCGGAGTCGTCGGTAATGCGGTGTCTTCGGTTCGGAGCGGTGGAATAACAGTCTCAGGGGGAACCGGAGCACTCGCGGTAGGTTTTGGCGTTGAGTCGGTGGTAGACGCGGGCTGAGGATGTCGGTCCCGGTCTTTTCGTTTCTTGGGAGTTTGCGATGTCGGAAGTTCCGCCGGCATTGTACAAGCAAATTTTTCGCCGAAAACGTCTTCAGCGAACTACGCCCGGCGCCTGAGAGTGCGCTTGTTGAAGCAAGCACAGGCTACACAGGCCGAGACGTCGTGGTCTGGGCCAAGGCAAGGAAGACAGTAAGAGTGGAAATCCTTATGAGGTATTTGTTTACCACAAGAAAGACAATTGTTAACTTTTTCAGTAATTTCTGACATCGGCTGAGGCAAGAAAAGGTCCCCAACGGGGTACTTAGCTTTTTTGATGACTTCGGAATCGAAGAATACAGGAGCTGACCGACCGGCACTTGCGAACTGCTTCTGCTTCGGGCACCGCGCGGCAAGAAAGACTGAAGAAAATGGCGTCGGCTGATGCTTATGTACTCCAGCCGCTCTGACGTCGGAGAGAAATGCGACATCAGCCGACGTCGGACCCAGACTTTGGAATCCGGCCGACTGAGGGCTGCCTGAGGCAGGACAACCCATATGTTATGACTGCAGTTGCATTCTTGAAGGACATCTGCATTTTAACCATGTTACTGCTTATTTAAACTACGTTTTTCTGAAATTGTTGCACTTTGTTTGCTGTAGCACAGACTAGATTGAGACCTGCTCAGTCTAGTTGTTTGTATGACTTGAGTACTAAACCAGGGTTCTCCTGCACCCTAGTGGCAGGAGTGTGCAGTTAGAACTCATATGATTGAAGGTTGCTGGAAAAGGGCTCAGTTTTGAGCTTTTTTTATTGGTTAATTTGTTTAAATCAATTTGCTCTTGATTGTTACATAAGCACCGCATTTGTGCAAATTTTCCCACAGTACTCTGCTGATGTTCCATCAGTGAGTTCTCGAGACTGTCCCTCACTGACAGGTGATGTATTCAATGAAGCTTCTGAGGTACTAACACAAATCCTACCCACTAGCCCTTGGTACTTTTTGTCCACAGCTCTTGTACTCTATTTTACCTCGTCCTTCCTGTCCTCTCCCCATTTTCTGACCACATCAACTTACTTAGCATTATGGATGGATAATTTCCCTCAGTGTCTCCAGCCAGCCTAGTCGACATGGGCATCCTGAGGTAATGTAGCAATTGCCTCATGTACACTGACAGCTGACATTTTCTAGTCCACACAAATTCATTATGTGAGAGATGCATATATATCAAGAAGTTAGAATCCAGGCTCTCCCACCCACCCGTCAGTTCATCTGATACTAATCAGGTTGTTAGAATGCACACCTCACCTCTTGCACCTACCAAACTAACAACACAAACGTATATATGCGGAGGTCCTTACCAGAAGTTTACCTAAACATCAGAGACCTCCCGAATGCAAGCACATTTCACATAATACATCCTTTGCAGAACAGAATACACGTAATATATCACACACCAGTGTCTCGCCAGTTAAGCCCCTCAGGCATAACACAAAATCAAACATCTTAGTCATAGGTGACAATTGTGAGGCACACAGATGTCTCCTCTCACCAGGTTGGATACAGAAAAAGTCATGGTCAGTTGTTCTGTCAGGTGCCAGGATCCACCATATCACACACGTACAAGTCTTTCAACAGGTACTGTTATGACTCCGTCATAGTCCAAGTTGATGTGAACAACTTGAGACATACCTCACTGGACTATATGAAGAGAGAAATGACTGAGATCTCTGATTGTGTGTCTCAGGCAGGTATGTCCCTAGCCTTAAAAAGCATTTTACCTTTGCCTAGGATGCCACCTCAATACAAACAACTGGCTTAGTTTCTGGAGTCATTTAAAGGGGATCCAATATCTGTCAACCTGGGTTGACAGTCGACAGACCTTGATGCTTTGTCAGATATGGTATTCACCTGTCCCCCTGGGATTTTGGTTAATGGCTAAGGCTTTTCCACCCATACAGTGCCTTTTTTTAAACAATGATACAAAAGCAAAATTCCCAATGTAAAAATACCCTATAAAAACAACCTCAAGGTTATGCTGCCAAACGCTAAGATTCTAAACCAGAAACTGCACTCACTGGAAGCAGTTTTCACCTTGGAAGATGCTGACATTTGTGCAGTCACCGAGATCTGGTTTAAGGCTGTGGAGAGCATCCCAGCTATACCAGGTTACATTTCCTTCCACACATTCAGACCACAAACTGAAGGCATGAGAACTAAAGGAGGTGGTGCATCAATATTCATTAAAGATAAATACACCTGTAGATTGGTTAAACAGCACGATTCCCTTGAATTACTTCAGGTGCAATTGAATGTAGGTGAGACCCCTCTTCAGGTCATTGCCAGGCTATAGGACCCCCTCCATGAATCAAGACATCCAATCAGCCTACTTGGATCTACTTGAGTCTATCGAGATATAACCAAACACCCTGATTTTTGGTGACCAACTACCCATCCATTGACTGGGTAAATTATACGTGTTCTAACTCTCTTGCTAAAAGGTTCCTGGACTTCATTAACTCCAATGCTCTAGACCATCTCTGGTTGACACACCCACAAGGGGCTCAAACAACCTGGATCTGGTGCACACCAATAGGGGGGACTACTGCACCATGCCCAGTGTGTGGCCATCACTGGTGAGATCTGACCACAAATTAGTCTCACTAGAAACAACTTTAAACACAAGACTCCCCACCCCTTAGTAACAACTAGACTAAAAAAATCTTCTCCAAGGCCAATTACAACCACTTATGTGACAGCATAAATAGCTTCATAGCCCCTCCCCCCACTGATGGAACAGACACTCATGTTGAGTTATACAACAATGCTTTATACAAGCACCTGTACAGTTGTATTGACTCTACCATAAATGACAGAACCAAAGCAAGATCTTCAAGGAAAAACAAACCTGCCTGGTGGACAACTGCCATTAATAGGCTAGACAATAGGAGAAAGAAAGTAGAAAGGAACAGTCTCAAAACTGGAAACACGCCTTTCTCAACTTAAACAAGCTATCAAGACTCCTAGTGAAGTCCTCCAAAGCTAACTACAAATCCAAATTAGCTTCCCTAACTAAGGATAACCACAAGGCATTCTTTAGTTACATCCATAACCTCAAAGGCAAGGCCCAAATATGCGCTGAACTCATAGTTAATGGTAGTACATATACAGAACCTATGAATATAGCAAGCCTGCTTGGTGAGAGGTTCAGTGAAAACTTCACTCACCTGTCCCCACCACATATATCCCAATGTATCCCCAATACCTGTCCCCCACCTAGTATCTCTGAGGAACAGGTCTTAAATGCCCTCTCCAAGGCCAAAAACACAGCCTCTATGGGACCAGACAACATCCCGGGTTGTGTTCTACATGGGTTAAAACAGGAATTGGCATCACCATTGGGCACACTTTTCAATCACAGCCTAAGCACTGGCTTCATCCCAACGGAATGGAAAACAGCTACTGTCATCCATTTGCACAAACAAAGTGCATCTATGGACCCTGGGAACTATAGAACCATTAGCCTTACCAGCCTTATCTGCAAAGCCATAGAACGAATCATCATGGACCTCATTAGCAAAGATGTAGTAAATCTCCAAATGCTCGACCCCACCCAGTTTGGCTTTGTCAAGGGGAAATCAAGCCTGTTAAACTTGATGGACTTCTTTGAGACAATAAAATCCCTAGACAAGGGCAAATCTGTGTGTATGGTCTACCTAGACTTAGCCAAGGCCTTTGACACAGCCCCCACTCAGGCATCATTGATAAACTCACCCATCTGGGTATCAACCCCTATATTGTCAGGTGGGTTACAAACCTGCTCACTGATGGAATTCATACAGTCAAAATAAGAGACTCCACCTTCTCCAGCAGACCCGTAACTGGTGGTGTTCCACAGAGACCGGTTCTGGGACCCCTACTATTTGGAATCTACTTCTCCGAAGCGCAGGCTAATACTAAAGGACTGTGGCTGACAAAGTTTGCTGATGACTGCAAACTGAGAGTGATCATTGAAACCTTTAGCAAAGTCACCATTCTGCAAGAAGGTCTTGCGAGACTAATGACTTGTCACTCATGGTCTTAAACTTAATGCAAAAAAATACATCATCATCATCCCCTTCACCAAGGGTGATGTTCCTGCAAACTACCAAATCAATAACAATACCCTAAAGCATACAGTCAGTGGCGAGAGATCTGGGCACACAGGTGGACAGCAACCTTAACTTCGATCACATGTCTTCACAGCAGTAAGAAGGCCATTTTATATTGCTCATCTCATAAGTAAGGGCATTGTCTCCAGAAAAAAAAAAGAGATTTTAACCCCCTTTCTACTCTTCCCTCAATAGGCCAATAGAAGAGTACACTACCTTTCATATGTTCCTTTCGTCTACCTGTATCCCTCTTGAACAGGAGTAATAGATGCTGCTTTTAGTGTATGCTTCAACCAGACAGCCTTGGGAACAGTTGAACTTGGCTAGGCTTGTAAGGGTCATTGGGCCGTTAGACTAGTAACCTCCTACGATCAGCACTATTACCTGCACGGATTGCTGAATATTTCTTTGGAAAATAAATGGAAAAGGTTCTCCCAACACCTTTACTGAATTATCACTTGTGAGATGCAGGCAAATTTACATTCATATAAAAGTAATCAAACTTCATTAACATGACAAACATTATACTTCACATATATTGCTATATATCATATAACCTCACCAATACTACAGAAATTATTCAATTCCTGCATTTTTTTAAAGAAGAAGCATCTTTATTAAACCATCACTTACTACATAGGCAATCATGCTTTTATATAAATGAAAACAAACCACACAATCATTTGCAAGCATTTTACATTGCAAACCATACTGACACACTGCAAACATTATACATCACATATTAATCTACCCTATCTTTCTCACTCAAGCATAGTGCATTTATTTTTCTTTCCTTTATGTTTGTTAACCATTCAGGTTCAATAGGGGGCAAATAAAGTAGTTTAAGTAGATGCAGTTCCCCAGAATTTGTAAGGAACCAGCTTTGATTTCCCATAAACTTTGGACTGCAGGCTAAAGAGTGCTATCCCTACTGGGAATGATATCAGAGTACCGGCAAAGAGAATGAGAAGCCTGAGTGAAAGACCTACTCTCATGTAGGTTTTAGTTGTATCTAACAGAAGCTGCTGTTAAAGGGATAATTAGTAGAGCATATAAAATATCAAATCAGAGGTGGTCAGAAAAGATTGGGAGGAGAGACTGGAAAAGCAATTTACAAGGAGACAATGACAGAACATGTGCATGCCTCCCAAACATGCAACAGTGTCTAGAAGGTTTAGGAGCTTTGCGTGGAATTGTTAGCAAAGGTATTTTTGTACCCCAAGCAAACTTCAAAGATTTTCTTCCAAGGAAGACAGCAAATGTAGTCATGATGAGAGAAGAGTAAACTGGGAAAGTACAGTTGTGTACACCTACCATAAATGTAGATGTTCGAGTGTCTTCACTGTTGCAGTCATGACTGTAGGGTTCTCCCCTGCCGGCAGGCAGTCCTCGGTCGGCCAGAATCCCAAAGTCTGGGTCTGGCGTCAGCTGTTCAACCATGCTCCCTGACGTCAGAGCGCTAGGAGTACAAAGCTGACAGCCGACGCCATCTTCTCCAGTTTTTCTTGCCCCAGATGTCAGGAGTCCCAAAATGAAAAAGGTCCCATAACCTTTGCAAATACACCTCAGAAGAAAGGTGAAAAAAAGGAAATACACAAAAGTAAAAATAAGAGGGGACAGGAGGGAGGGAAACCCAGACTGCAACAGTGAAGACACTCGAACATCTACATTTATGGTAGGTGTACACCAACTGTACTATGTTCATCGTGTTTCACTGTTGCAGTCATGACTGTAGGGTAGAATCCCAAAGCTGAAAGAAAGGGAGGTGGTCATAAAGAGGAAGGGGCGGCTAAAAGGCTCTGCAAGACTGCAGAGGCAAAGCCTGCCCTAGACTTAGAGTAGAGAGGTAGATTGTAGTGCTTAGAAAATTTATGCACTGAACTCCGGGTTGCAGCTTCCAAAATGTCCTTGGTAGGAACTCCCCTGAGGAAGGCCGCAGAAGTGGCAGCAGCTCTGGTGGAATGAGTCCATATACTCCCTGGGATTTGCTTTCCATGGTGAGAATAACAAAATCTGATTCCATGAGCAATCCATTTAGAAATGGTCTGTTTTGAAATGGCTTTACCTTGGGAACTTGAAGCATAAGAAACAAACAATTGTTCTGATTTTCTGATGTCCTTGGTTCTGTTCAGGTAAAAACGTAGCTGTCTGTGTACATCCAAGGAATGTAAGATCCTTTCCCCTTTATTATGAGGAGTGGGGAAAAAGGTTGGCAAGTGTATAGTTTGATTTAAAGCCACTTTGGAAACCACCTTAGGCATGAAGGTAGGATTAGTCCTCAAAGATACCCTGTCTTGATGAAAAATAATATAAGGTTCCACAGCCATAAGAGCTTGCAACTCTGAAACCATCCTGGCAGAGGTTAGGGCTAACAGGATGGCTGTCTTCCAAGATAAAAACTTGATGTCAGAAGAAGCAGCAGGCTCAAAAGGAGGCAAGGTTAGTTTTTCCAAAACATAGTTGAGATCCCAAGCAGGAATAGGAGGAGATCTAGGAGGTCTTAAGTTCTTAGCTCCTCTGAGAAACTGTCGCATGAGCTGGTGGGAAAAGATGGGAGGGTCTGCATTATAATGAGCAGAAATAGCAGAGGCATGGATCTTAATGGAAGAGAAAGAGAGACCCTTATGTAAGAGACCTGTCAAGTAAAGTAAAATTAAAGTAATGTTGGGAAGAAGAGGATCAGAATTCTGAGCCTGCATCCAGGAACAAAATCTTTTCCATTTTCCTGCATAAGATTTTCTAGTGCTAGGACGTCTGGCTTCTAAAATGACATCCATAACCTGCTGGGGCAGTAAAGAAGAAATCAAAGGCCCTAGATTAACCAGGCCACCAGGCTGAGAGTTCTGACATGAGAGTGTAGAACCTGACCCTGATGTTGGGACAGAAGGTTCGGAGACTGAGGTAAAACCCAAGGGAGCTCCAGGCATAGGTTTTTTAGAGTTGGATACCAAAACTGCAGAGGCCAATTTGGAGCCAGCAAGATGATCATCTTGGGCCTGTCCTGTTTTATCTTCAATAAAACCCGTGGAAGAAGAGGAAGAGGCGGAAAGGCATATCCCGAGAGGTTCCTCCAACTGAATGACAGGGCGTCCACTTTCCAAGCTTCTGTGTGGAAAATCCTGGTACAAAAAGTCTGTAGCTGATGATTGAGATGGGATGCAAAGAGGTCTATGTAAGGACATCCCCAGACTGCTGTTATCATCCTGAATATTTTGATGTCCAGCATCCACTCGTGTGGCTCCGAAAGATTTCTGCTCAGACTGTCTGCCAGGAAGTTTTGTTTCCCTAGTAGAAACTGAGCTTGAAGATCCAGATTGCAAGATAGAGCTGTGTCCCATAGATCCATGGCTAGTCTGCAAAGGGGGTAGGAATGAGATCCCCCTTGCTTGTTTATGTACCACATAACTGTGGTGTTGTCTGTCCGTATTAACAGTTGTCCTGGTTGTATAAGATTCCTGAAGGCCAATAGAGCTTTCTGAACGGCTAACATTTCCTTTAAATTGATATGCAGGTGGTTCTGATCCTTTGTCCAAAGGCCCTGCAAACAATTGCCCTGAAAATGGGCTCCCCAAGCATAATCCGAGGCGTCCGTGGTTAGAATCTGAGAGGCAGGAGGCAGACGGAAGGGCTTCCCTTTGTTTAGAGCACATGCCCTGAACCACCAAAGAAATTCCTTTTGAAGGCAAGAAAGAACAGAGATCAGTACGTCTAAACTGTGGCAATGCTGAGACCATACACTTTTTAGGTACCACTGTATTTTCCTCATGTGTAGTCTTGCATATGGTACGAGAAGGATGCAGGAGGCCATGTAACCCAAAGCCTGCAGGAATTTCCTTGCAGATAGATGAGTTAAAGTTGCCAAGGTTCAGAAAGTTGAAGCCAGCTGTAACTGTTTTTCGGATGTCAGAAATGCCATCTGGGTTGTGGTGTTTAGAAGTGCACCCAGAAATGTTATCTGTTGTGATGATGTCAAATTTGACTTTTTTATGTTTACAGAGAATCCCAGGAAATTGAGGAGGTTCTGTACAAATTCTAGATGCTGGAGTAAGACATCCTTGCTGTCTGCCTGAATTAGACAATCATCCAGATAAGGGTAAATTTGAATTCCCTTGAGTCTGCAGTAAGCTACTACTGGAGCCAGGCATTTGGTGAAGACCCTGGGCACAGTAGATAATCCAAAGGGCAGCGCAGAGAATTGAAAGTGCCTCAATCCGGCTTTGAACCAGAGGTATTTTCTGCGGTCCTGCCTGATGGGAATGTGTAAATATGCCTCCTTTAAATCCAAAGTTACCATCCATGCATTTTTGGACAGCATTGGAAGTAGCTGCTGTAGAGTAAGCATCTTGAATTTTGGAATCTCTAGAAAGGTGTTCAAGACCGACAGATCCAGAATGGGTCTCCATGAGTTTTGCTTCCTTGGGACTAGAAAGAGCCTTGAATAAAACCCTTTTCCCATCTCTGAAAGAGGAACCAGTTCTATGGCATTCATAGCCAAAAGAGCTTCCACCTGGTTTAAGGCCTCCGTCCATTGATGTTTTGGAAGGTCTGGCCATCCGCTTGGCCTTGGCAAGGTATGAAAATGGAATTTGTAACCTCTTAAAACCACATCCAAAATCCATTTGTCTTGGGTTATTTGAGTCCAATTTTGATAAAAAAAAAGAGTTTTCCTCCGAGAGGGGCTTCCAGGCAAGACGTTCCTGTAGCCCCACAGAGGGAGTCATTGAGTTTGTTTCCTTTGAGATTGTGACCTGTCCTCTCCTCCCCTAGGGGTGGAAGCAGTCCACTGTCTTGGTCTATAAGCAGCTTGTGACTGAGGCCTCCCTCTGGAACGTCTGTATCTACCCCTCTGAGACCTGTCTGAAGTGGGAAAGGACTAATTTTTTGAAGGCCAATTCCTGCTAAATCTAGGAGGCTGTACTTGCAAGAAATCTTTAACTGTTTGCATGGATTTCGCCTTATCCTCCATCTTTTTAATCACCTCTTCAGCTTTCGATCCAAATAAAACATTATGCTGAACAGGAGCAGCCAATAATTTTGCCTTTACCTGTTCAGGTAAATTTTGTTCCTTTAGCCATGCATGCCTTCTAATGACTGTGCCAGAGGCCGCAGCCCTACAAGAAGCCTCCAAGGCATCAAATCCACAGTGTAAACCATGCTTCCCAACCTGTTCAGTGGCATGCAATAACTCATGTAATTCCTTATCATCTGCACAGGCAGAAATGGAAGTAAGCTTTTGTTTTAAGACAGACAATAGAAATTGCTGGTATTTAAACATATGAAACTGACAGTTTAAAGCCCTAATGGACAAAGTAGCAGAAGTGTACACCTTTTTGCCCCATCTTTCTAAGGATCGAGAATCCTTTTCATTAGGAATAGGATTTTTGGCAGAAGTGGCCTTAACTCCCTTAGGACCCTGAGAAATGGTTTCAGGGTCAGCAGAAGGGTTCTTGTATAAAAACTGATGGGAATCAGGAACCCTGTAACATCTATCAGGCTTAGCAGGAGGAAAAGAGTCAGGGGTTAAGTTAGCCTCCGAAAAGGCATCATCCACAATATCCAAAACAGGAGGAATAGCCAGGGGTCTACGTTGGGGAAGAAGAAGAAATTCCCTCAGTCTTTTCTTGGATTCTGAATACGCCTGTCCTTCCCAGTGGAAATGTTCCCTCATTTCATGCAAAGTTTCCCCAAAAGAGAAATCCTCAGGGGGAGAAGGTGAAGGAATGGATTCTTCAGCATCAGAATCCTCATAAGGAGGGAAAGAATATTCCTGATCAGAAGAAGAAACTGAGGAAACAGAAGCCTGATCGGAGGAATCATAAGAAACATCCTGCATTGGCCTTTTGTCTGGAGGGGGATGAGAACCCCTAATCATAGTAAGTAAATCCTCCGCCATCTTGAGTAACTGTTTCTGTGACTTGGGAGCCAGTTCAGAAGAGGCCTGTGTAGAAGTCTTTGATTTTGAAGGAGTCTTTGCCTTTGTCTTTGGCTTTACCTTTATTAGTAGCTGAGTAGGCCTGAAAACCCCTTCGGAAGCCTGCACAGCGGCTACGGACCCATCCGAAGGAGCATTGTCCGAAGGTCCTGCAACAGAAATATTTAAAGGCCTGGTTGGTTCCTCATGAGAGTCTGTTTCGGCCGTCGGTTCTGAAATGGCCGACGACAGGGGCTGCAAAAGTGCCTCACTGACGACGGCCGAACCTGAAGCTGGCTCTGCTTGTGCGCTATCATCAGATTTGGACCTCGGAGGCCTGTCTTTATCCTTGCGATGTTTGTGAACTCCGGTAGCCGGGACCGTATCCGACGACATTTTATAGTTAAAGCGCCTACCGAAGTAATGAAAAGCAAAATCGTACCTTCACTTAACTGTATGTTGATTGAATCTAGCACAAAACCGACAACTAGCTACGTCGTGGTCAGGGCCCAAGCAAGGAATACAGTAAGAATGAAAATCCTTATGAGGTATTTGCTTCCCACATGAAATACAATTATTAACTTTTTCTGACATCGGAGTGGAGCAAGAAAAGTTTCAACGGGTACTTAGCTTTGAGTGGAGAAGAAAGTCTTCGGACCGAAGTATATCAGTAAAATTCGTCAGGAGTCAGCCGACCGGCACTTGCGAACTGCTATCACCGCACGGCAGGAAAGACTGGAGAAGATGGCGTCGGCTGTCAGCTTTGTACTCCTGGCGCTCTGACGTCAGGGAGCATGGTTGGACAACCGACGCCGGACCCAGACTTTGGGATTCTGGCCGACCGAGGACTGCCTGCCGGCAGGGGAGAACCCTACAGTCATGACTGCAACAGTGAAACATGATGAACATCATACGTTTTGACAGTGTCATGAGCTGGCAGATTTTAAAAATTCTCTAGAAAGTACTCAGTCAAAAATATTGAGTGAGCACATGGCTGTAACTAAGGAAATTATTTTTTTGAACTGGGACACAATATACAAATTGCATAAACATCATAAGGCCTTGTTAAGTTTAATCTTGTTAGCTGCCAAAAAAGTGACTACTAGAAAATGTAAATCAAAATCTAAACCAAGTTTATTTGAAGTACTGAATGTTATAAATAATGTAAAAAAAATGGAAAAGGGACCTTTAGAAAAGGGAAGGACGAAATTACATATAAATAAATGGAAACTGTGGAAACAATACGTGCAGGATAATGTTCAGGAGGAGTGAAGAAAAGATATGAGATATGTAATGCATGTAAAATGAAAACTGCTAATGTTTTTTTTTTTTTTTCTATTAATAAAACAAACAATGCAGAAAAATGTCACCACTCGGACGTCCACATCAAATACATATTTAACATACACGTGCATGTCAAGTGCTTTCATCCGTATACAATGGACTTCGTCAGAATGTTAACAAACATTTAAAACCCAACATTTAAATAATAATTACAACTCTGCAAAAAATGACATGACATCCTTTTAAAAATTAAATGCATGCTGTTCACCAGGAAGTTAATTAAATCTGCATTAAACTCTTGTTCACGTATCACATACTTTAAAAACATATTTAAAACATTAGATTAAAACATTTTTTTTACATATTAATAATTATTCCTATAATACCACAGATTTCATCCTTAAAGGACAACAATGGGATTCTGTTATTAAATGCTCAACTTCTCTGTCCTTTTCCTCCCAATTTACTGTCCCTGCTATGAAAAAAACAATACAGCATTTAAAATATTTTAAAACGACCACTTCTCTCCACTAGAACAGTACCTTATTGTACTGTGGTAGTTTCACTTTCAAAAAACTTTTATCCCACCCTGAAAAAGCTTGCAACAGTCTCCAATTCACTGATGTCATCAAGGCCAATGAATACAGGTAGTTTTCTGTCCAATTCCATCTCCAAACTGACGTCACTACGACCGTTCTAAAAACCCACTAATGCTGTGATATCACAGCTCCTTGGTCCTTCCACTACCCATACAGAAAGTAAAGGCTAGAACAAGGAAACAATACATGAGCCAAGTCACAGCAGGTAACAGCTCACATTACCCTTAGCACTTTGACAGCTAGGGAAGTTAGGTGTGAAGGGGGATTGGAGACGAGTCAAACTAGTACAATTCAGGCTTCACAAAAGACTGCAATTTAGTCATTCTACAAAGCAGCAGCAGTAAAAATCACCTTTGAAAGTCTGTTCTATGGCATTTGCACGGTTTGTGTTTTAAGTAGTCATTAAACATTGACAGTTACTTAAAACTGAAAAAAAAACAAAAGGAGATCAGGTACCTTAACCAAGAAACAAGTATCAGTTACAAAAAGGTACCAATAGGAGGCGCCAAAATAATCACCGTGCAAAGGTATAACAGCCACAAACAGTTTTAATGCATTAAAACTGCTTGTGGCTGTTATACCTTTGTACGGTGATTATTTCGGCACCTCCTATTGGTACCTTTTTGTGACTGATACATGTTACTTAAAACTGACTGAAAGACAGTAATGTATGCATGTAAAATTAATGCAGTGACAGGAGCTTTAGGAAGAAAGAGGCCTGCGTGATGTAATTTTTTTTTTTTACAGACAAATCACTCCATTGTGGGATACCTAGAGGCAGAGTAAACAATCAGAATTACTTCAAGATGCCAGACCCCATGTGGTCAGACTCAGAAATGTATTTCTTTTATTTTACATTTGTTGACCGGGCTAGTCTAACTGGATATATGTCTATTTTCAGTAGAAGCCCGGGGAGATAAGCTCAGAGGAAACAAAAACAGTCATATATATAAAAATTAAAGTAGACAATGCACATTGCAGAGAATAAGTAAAGAGATCAGAAGTTCATAACATAGTGCAAATATGCAAATACAATTAGTACAATACAAAATGTAGTTTCAAATTACGTATAAAACATTTAAAAACCTGTAAACTGTCCCAGCGTGGTGTTAAAAATGTAGGAAACACAAAACCATGATGAAATAAATATGTTTTTTTTTTTTTTTTTAAGTATGTGGGTGCGGTTCTCCTTTAAAACACTTACAATACTAAATGCCATTTAAACTGCATGCACTCATTGCATCGGTCATAAGCTGCCAAAATAATTCCCTACTTTCAAGTTTATTCTTCCAATCAATACTCCTTTTCATAATGTCCTGCTTAATCTAATACTATAAACAAAAACTCTCCCCGCTTGTTATGTTCATCTATATGCCGAAAAAGAGCATTTTTTTCTATCACATTTGGAGACAGACTATCTTGTTGATATATTCTGACTTTCGGAGAACTTTGTGTCTTTCCTATGTAGAAGGCTGGACATACAGCACCTCTGTTGTACAATTACATCTTTCATAGGGGAGTGCATTAAAGATTCTTACCCACTGGACCTTCCACATTGCGATCTGTGTGTTTACATTGGGCACACCTTCCACATTTATGGGTACCTCTATACACAAAATAACTAGTTTCCCCTCACTTTAACAGATGTCTCAAGTAATATCTTAAAATTCATATTTTTCTTATGGACAAAACTTGGTTTCTTCCTATAACATCCAACAGTATACCTAGATGGACAAAACTGACTCGGTGCTTTCTCAAAAAAAGAAGTCAAGTCTTACCATAACGTTCCATCTGTGTTGTTGATCTTCATTCATTCATCACTGATGGGATGCTGGTTCTGTCCTCGGAAATGAACCGGCCTTGTATCAAGCTTGCACCAGCCAAAAACTCTCAAGCTAAGCTTTTACCCATAGTACACTTCTCCCTGTTATCTCAGACACAGTTTGCCCTTTATCAGTAAAGCAGAGGCAGTTTCTGCGCAAGTGCCTTAACTCAGCACTTGGACCCAAAGTATCCCCCAGGAGCCTTTGGAGGGGGAACGTGATGAATGAATGAAGATCAACAACACAGATGGAAAATTATGGTAAGACATAACTTCTTTATCTGATGTTGTAATCTTCATTCCCTTCATCACTGATGGGACAGAGTCCCCAGCTACCTTGTGTGGCCCTTATGGAAAAATATTCCTGAACACCACAGAGCCAAAGGACGCTCTTCCCCTGGAGACCAAATCCAGTTTATAATGAGTAATAAAGGTATGAGGAGACGTCCATGTTGCTGTTGCACAGATGTCATCCATTGAGTCACTAGAATGGAAGCTACAGAAGTTGCCACTGACCTGGTAGAGTGAGCACCGATGTTCAGTGGTATAGGCTTTTTCCTCATGATGATAAATGTAAAGAATGCAATCTCTTAGCCATTTAGATAAGGTCACTTTAGAAACAGCATTTCCCATTTTCGGGCCAGAAAAGGAAATGAATAGTTGGTCTGATTTACACATAGTCTTAGTCTTGTCCAGATAAAATCTCAATTGTCTGTGTACATCCAATGAATGCAGACAGTATTCCCCTTTGTTAGTAAAATTTAGGAAAAATACTGCAAGGTCAATAGTTTGATTAATGGAGAAATCGAAATTACTTTGGGAAGAAAGGTAGGGTTATAGTCTGGAGTGACACTCTGCCCTTGTGAAAGATAAGATAGGGCCGATTAATGCACAGAGTGTGAAGTTCTGAAATACATCTAGCTGACATGACGGAGTCCAGGAAAAAGGGACTTCCCATGGTAAGAATATGATGTCATATTTCGCTGCAGGCTCAAAGACTGAAGAAGTAAAGTGAGGTTCCATGGTTCAATAGGCTGTTTGACTGGAGGGCCGATGTGAGAAACTCCTTTTAGAAAAGTTTGGCATAATCAGTGAGTAATTAGGAGAGAGTTTCCAAAACCATTTTGAAAGTTTGAACTAGCAGCTTGATGAACTCGTATGGTAGAGGCTGCAGCTCCATTTTCAAAAAATGTTGATAAAACAGTGATGGACTACAGTAACTGGAATGGAATATGGGTCTAGTTTTCTTTTCTTAGACCAAATGGAGAATCTCTTCCAATTGTCTAGATAGAGTTTTCTGGAGAATGGTTTGTGTGAGGCCACAACAATATAGTGTACTGGAGAGGAAAGGTTATCCTGCCTGGCGATTATCGTAAGTGGAGAAACAAAGCTGCCATCTTGAGACTGGTCAGGCTCGGATGACTCAACCTTTGGGGTGAGAGATCAGGTCTTGAGATGGATCCAGAATCCATTGTAGGCATAACAGGTGAGGCCAGAGGAAGGGGAACCATACTTGTCGAGACCAATAAGGGGCAATGAGGATCACTTTGCTCTTCAACTGAAGTGCTTTCTTAAGAAATTGGGGAATCAGAGGAATGGGGAGATAGGCGTACAGAAGCCCTGTGGGCCAATCGTGGATCAGAGCATCCCTTGGGGACTCCCCCTGTGGGGGAACTAGGGTGAAGTAGCTGCTGCATTTGTGGTTTGACGGATAGGTGAATTAGGTTGCAGCAAGGCTGGCCCCAATGGCTGAAAATTTTTGCCTCCCTGCTGGGGTTGAGGGGCCACTCGTGAGGCAGGAGAATACATCTGCTCATCTTGTCCACAATCACGTTGGAATCCCCCGGGATATGCATTGCTATCAGGAAGTGGTTGGAAGCTATTGCCCACTGCCAAATTCTCATGGCCTCTCAACATAGGGGGTAAGACTGGGTTCCTCTTTGTTTGTTGATATACCACACTACAGACATGTTGTCTGACTGAATTGCGATAGTCCCAGAAGGAAGAACAGATTGGAATGCTTGCAATGCTAAAAGCACTGCCCTCAGTTCTAGAACACCGACATGCAAGTTGGCCTCTATTGCGGACCATGTGCCTTGGACTGTCATACCCTGAAAATGCCCCCCCTCCCCACCCTATCAGGGAAGCATCCATGGTCACAGTGGCCTTGGGTTGAGAGGGGGGTGAAGGGCGGCTCCAACGTTTTGTCTCTGGCCTCATCCACCAAAGCAGGTCATGCTTGCAACGATTGGCCATTAGTACCTGAAAACATAGGGGATGGCGATTTGGGAACCACTGAGAAAACAGAAGCCAGTGAAGTATTCTCATGTGAAGTTTTGCGAGAGGCACTACTAGTATAGCAGCTGCCATGGATCCTAGGAGTTGAAGGGCTTCCCATGTTGAGGCTTTGTTTTGGCAGAGTATCACCCGAAGCTGAAGTCTCAGTCTTTGTAATCTGTGATGTGGAAGATATACTAAACATGAGCGGGTACTGAAAACTGCTCCTATGAACTCTATGGATTGGGTCAGAGTAAGATTGGATTTCTGCAAATTTATCGTTATTCCCAATAGTCTGTCCAGGGAAAGAATGCATTTGAAGGCTGTTACCAACTGATGTTTGGTGGGGGTGGTAAGGAGCCAATCATCCATATATGGAAACACTCGGAATCCTCGTAGCCTCAAGTGAGCTGTGACTACTGCCATGCACTTGGTGAACACTCTGGGGGCTGTAAAGAGGCCAAATGGCAGAGTGCAAAATTGGTAGTGATTGGCTCCTAGCTAGAAGCTAAGTAATCTCTGAGAGCGTTTGTCCACTTTGATGTGGTAATATGCATCCTGGAGATCCATGGAGCACATCCAATCGCCGTTTCCCAGGAATGGGAGAATGGACTGGATTGTGACCATCCAGAATTTCATTTGGTTGACAGCTTTGTTTAAACTGCTGAGATCCAAAATTGTTCTCCAGTCCCCTGTCTTTTTTGGCACCAAAAAGAACCTCGAGTAGAATCCGGATCCACACTGGTCTGGTGGGACTGCTTGGATGACTCTTTTTTGACACAGCTTTTTTATTTCTATAGCTGCTTCTATCCTTTGACTGGGTGGGAACACTGGAAAGTTGTGTGGGGGGTTTGGGGTAAATGTTGAGGGGAATAGTGTAGACTCTGGTTATAATCTTCTGCACCCAACAGTCGGAAGTTATAGCTTGCCAGGCAGCGTGGTGCAGAGAGAAACATCCCCAGGCTGCTTCCAGAGGAAAGCAATAGAGCAGCTCTTCAGAAGCGCAGATAGGACTGTCCAGAGAAAGAATCTCTAGGTCACTGGTTACGTGGGCCCTCTCTGCCTCAGTAGGGGTGTCTTCCAAAAGAGTTAACCCCTCTGCCCCTGGGGGTATGATCGCCACATGCGTCAAGAAAAGGACCCTGAGATTTTTTGTGCCACAACTTTCCATTCCTCTGGTTCCTGCAAAAGGAGTGCTGCGGAGTGGAGAAGTGGACACCTACAGCAGGACAGGGTCTTGCTGTCCTTTTCACACCTGGCTACAGTGTCCTTCACTTTACGACCAAACAGTGAAGAAGCTTCAACTGGAGCATTCAGGAAGGAAGATTTAAAAGGGTCCATGAAATCACAAAAGCGCATTCAGGCATTCTGTCTCATCACTATGCCTGAACCCACAGCTCTGGCAGCCCCTTCGGTTGCATGTGATATTAACCTCATGGATGAGTTAGAGATGGATTCCAGGGTTGCGAGCTAACTTTGTCACTTACCTCATTAAGACACCTGTCCTGAGAGAGTTCAGAGATTAAGTGTCTTTGGACCCTAGTAAAATGTGCCAAATAGTTCAAGGACCATATAGTAAAGGTCGATGAAGCAAAGACTCACTTTCCCAATCTGTCCACTGCCCGAGACTCTGTTGGGCAGGTGAACAGTCTGACACTCTTCGACAAGTTCCTTTTTAGTGGCTGCTGCCACCACCATAGCATCAACTGGTAAACCCTTAAACCAATGTGGGTTCTCCTCGGGAGGGGATAGGATTTTGTCTGGTCTCCTAGAACAGCTCCACAGAATCAGGATTCTTCCAAGGGCGCTGCACCATGAACTGAACTAACCCAACTGCAGGCAGGGTCACCCAAGCGGTAGATGGTCAGGCACAGAAAGCCTGCAGAAAGACAGACTCAGAGGAAGGGGTGGTGGACTTAGTCATCCCTCTGTTTCAGCATTTCACAGATGACTCCAGGGGGTGACCGTGGGGACCCTTCCCCTTCATCATAAGCTGTATCCTTAGTCAGAGACTCCTCAGAGGAGTGTACGTGCTTCTTCTTGCATGACTCTTCTGTGGTGGCTCCTCAGTGGGGGCTTCTGAGGACTCAGAAGAAGGGGAGCCCTGCAACAGGGTTTTCTGTGGCTCTCATGCCCGATGCATCAGGGCGGTGGCTTGTGTCAGCTGCAGCTTATGGGGAAGGGGTTTCTGGAGTTCCGACGCCGGAGAAATGCTTCCTGAAGGAAGTGCCCTCTCCATCACCCAGAAGGCAGGTCCACCCAAAGAGGGATGGGAGTCTGGAACCAAGAAGGACAACCTCGGACCCCACTCCGCCGAACCCACCACCAAGGAAGGAGTAGACACAGACTTGCTTTTATAAGAAAATCTGAAGAAAATGGAGGTGCCAGGACATTAACATGTGGTATTTTCTAATGCTCGTTTAAAGCCATATAGTAAGGATTTTGTCGCTGGAGTAAAACTGTCTATGCAAGTAAGCGGTTTAAATAATAATGACACTTACGCTTAATATGTTTTTAATGAAAGTTATGAAAGCCTAGGTTATATCCACATTTGAAATTTTTGTAACATTTCTACAACAGGAGCACACCTCTCAACAGTGCCTAATTTGGGGAACACTCCTCATTTTGGGATTTAAATTCCATAATCCATGTTCACATACTTCTCAACTGTCCCCAATTCTGTCTCCTAGTTTTTGTTAGTTTCTCACAAACTTTGTGTCTTTTTGGCAAATTGACGACTGTAGTCACTAAATAATGATGGGGTATTTGAGGTATGAACAACAAATCCTTCATAAAATGCATGCTAATGCAAAATCAGTTATTTTAGCAATGATTCCATTTTGTCCTCAATTCTGGGCCCTTGTCACTCAATACAAGTTGGCTTTGATCCAGATTCTTATGCCGAGAGGTTAGAGAGCTACGCAAACCTGGCTACTCCACAATGAAAGTGTCCATCATACATTTATTATCATAGCTCATCTGTCCCTCGCTTGCACTAAAATTTCTGGTCTGAAGATTGCAGTCACTAAACAATAACAGACATTTGAGTTTCAGACTTCGTATATTTCAGAAAATATATGCTAATGCAAAACTTGTTATTTTAGCAGCTAAGTAAATAAAATAAGTAAAAAATAAAATGTATACAAGAGCAATATTTAAAACCTGTTCTTGATTTTTGGCCTTTTCCTCATTACATTTTGGTTTTGTCTCTGACTCTTGCACCAAGAGGTTAAGAAGTATGTGCATTATAAAGAACCATTTTAACAGAAATCCATAATCAGTAATACTGAATCATATTAATTCAACAAAAGTATTAAGTATAAAGCACTTATTTTCTTGAGGGGAGGGCTGCCTTTCTGTGGAAGCAACAGATCACCAAGCTGGCTTCTAAGTGGAAAAGAAAGAGAAGGGGGGGGTATGTACGCGCGTGCACATGTGCGTACATATGCGTTTGCACTAGTGCACTCAGTACAACTCTGTTGCTCTCCGCTCTGTCAGCTCTTAATGGGCTCTACAAGTAAATCCACTCTTAACTTGGGTCTTTTTAAAAATAATTTAAAAAAAGTACCATTGCTGGCAGAACAAATCACTGGAAACTATATAAAAAAATGAGTGCTTTTGTCAAGTTCAGCTGACTTCATTGGGCTCTAAAACAATACTAACAAAATTCTGACAAAATACTCAGTAAGGGAAGGACATCACATTACATAGACCAATCACACCTCCAAATGCCCAGGAAATTACAAACAAAAATGACCAGACTTTTGACTAAAACATAAATCAGTATATTCAATTTAAAATCTGAAGAAATAAGGGATCTAGGGACCCAAGTAGATAGTCAGCTTTCCTTTGATAACCATGTTGCCAAAGTGGTTAGAAAATCTTTCTATGTGACCCATTTGATCACGAAAGGGTTCGCATCAAGATCTAAGGATGTTATGGTGCCCCTCTACTCTTCCCTCATCAGACCCATTATTGAGTACAATGCACCAATTGGAATGTACCTGGCTAGACATCTCCAGCAGCTGTTGAGACCACAAAGGTACTTAACCAAGAGGATTATTGGCCTCAAACAGTTGCCCTATGTAGCACGATTGAAAAAGCTAAGACTGTTCTCTGCTGCATACCGCTTTCTCAGAGGCGATCTCTGTCTAACGTACAGAACCATGCCCAACCCAGAAGTGTTGAACATGCACCATCTTAGCAAAACCAAATCTACTCGAGCTACACACTCTAGGGATATAAACCTCAACACAACAATGAACAGAACATGCTGGAGGGATAGATTCCCTTCGCAGAGACTTCCCTTACTATGGAACAGGGTCCTGATCTACATAAGGCAGAGCCCCTCACTATCACTCTTCAAGAGGAACCTTGATGAGTGGAAAGTTCACACCGGGGATCACGCCAACAGCACTAGATAGGGGCCAAGGGTACTAGCTGCTAGTACAAGGGTCTAGGGAACTACTAAAGGGGTGGTGAATACCGCACAACGTGGATGGGCTAATATATGCCTTCAGGCAGATAGCCCAGTACCAACCTATGAACCTATAAAATTGATGTGGTCATTTAAAGCTGAAGGACGTGATACATTTCATTTAACCCATCATTTTTTGACCCTTTAATTTCATACACAGGTCAGGCATATTTTTATCAAGCAATAGAACAAGGCAGGTTGGAATTACCAAATCTGAAGGAGTATTTCAGAGCTACATAGTTAAGGCCCCTATATATAGCACAAGCAGAAACCTACAATTCAAAGTGGAAAAGGATGATGATGAAACAGGAGGGAAGCTCAAAAAACAAGGAGAGACTGGGATTATGGATGCAGTTCCTTAAGGAGAAAAACAATAACCATACAGAATATTATATTCATAAAATAGCAGGAAGTATTCTAAGAACTAAGCCAACATGGGAACGGGGAAAGAAGATTCTGCCGATAGGGATGACTACAGATAGGGATACATACAAGCATGAGGGGGGTGGAATGTATTGGAGAAAACTGGCAAAAGAAACAAAGGTATTGGGAGCAAATACCTCATATTGAACTACTAGCCCCTCTTACATCAGATCTAATGCACTCTTAGCAAAATTCCTTCTGCATACTCTTACAACATACTGTATGGGAATATCGACTGGCATATTCCACTAATGTATGCAGTCTTGACTCTTCTTTTTTACTATAGATATAACTTGTATAGTTACTACTGTATGGTGCATATATGGTTATTCACTCAAAATCTTGTTCTGCCTGTATAACTGTGTATAACTATTGTAGTATGGTCTACATGCTACTGCATAACTGTGTACAATTTTTACATGTGGTGCAAATGTTACTGTTTTTTTTTTTTATTTGTATTACTGTTTGAAGCTTTTCTCCCTGGGCCTTCGCTGAATACGGGCAACTTTGTGCAGTCGGACTTTCCCGGTAAACAAATGTAAAATAAATAATTAGAAAGGGGAAAGTAATAGAAGAGGAAGAGACCATATCAAGGACTGATATCAAAGTATAGGCAAAGAGAAAGAAATCAGGAGATCCTAAGTGAAAGACCAGCACTAGTAGTGTTTTTAGTAGAATCTAGAACAGAAGCTGCTTGAAAAGAATTAGTAGGGCATGCAAAACACTGCACGATAACTATAACAATCAATCAGAGGAGGGTAGAAAGGATTGGGAAGACAGACTAGATAAGCAATTCACAAAGAAACAACTGGGGGATATATGCATGTCTCCCAAATATACAACAAAGTCTAGAAGATTTAGGATCTTTGCTTGAAGTGTTTACATTAGTATTTTTATACCCAAAGTAGACTCCAAAAAATTGTTCCTCAGGTAGACAGCAAATGTTGGAGGTGATGGGGAAGAAAGAGGCAACTGGGAACATATTTGCTGGACATGTAATGCATTGGCAAACTTTAAAGGTTCCCTGCAGACTACTCTTCAGAGATACTGGGTGAGCAAATTGGTATAACTAAGGAAATTATTTTTTTGAGCTATGATACAGAACTGGAATTGCCTAGACATAGCAGAGTCTAATTATGGTGGCTGCCAAAAAGCAATTACTAAAAAATGGAAATCAAAATCTAAACCAACTGTACTAATAGTAGTGAATATCACAACATAAATAAAACACCTGAAACTGGGATCTTTAGAAAAAGGTAGGATCAAATTACATAGCAGGAAATTGGAATTGTGGGAACAATACATGCAGAGTTGGAACAAGGTTTAAAAGAAGACAGGATTTGAATGAACTATGTAATATTTGACTGGCAATGACTGAATAGATAAGTGATGTATAATGTCTGCAACTAAAATTATCAAAGTAAAAAGCAAGTCCCACAACATTGTATTAATACTTTTTAATAAAACAGAGCTTTCAGACAAAAGTCCTTTTTCAGTGTTAACACTGAAGAAGGACTTTTGCCTGAAAGCTCTGTTTTATTAAAAAGTATTAATACAATGTTGTGGGGCTTGCTTTTTACTTTGGTGATTTGGACTTTTCGTTTGCTGGTCCTACTTTATCAATGGTTCATTTTGTGTTTTCTTGATT
Source organism: Protopterus annectens (assembly GCF_019279795.1). NCBI lineage: Eukaryota > Metazoa > Chordata > Ceratodontiformes > Protopteridae > Protopterus > Protopterus annectens. The sequence goes on along the minus strand of NC_056745.1, from coordinate 1,764,380 downwards.
GCGACTAAAATTATGTCAATATGGTTTGCGATGTATAATGTCTGCAAACAAAATTATGTCAATATGATTTCTTTTCATTTATATAAATGTATGATTGCCTATGCCATAGGAAATAATGTGACAAAGAGATTTATTGTTTTAAAAAATAGCAACAAACATCTGCAGTGCATAGAGGATGGTGATTATGTTCTAATACTTAGAAAAAGACAAACCAGTTAAGCACCAAAGTGGCATGTGATCCAACCTTAACAAATTTTAAGCTCCTCCTGCAAGAGGTGTTAAGGTCAGGTCTAGCACTCAGCAGTATAATCTGCCTGTACTGACCAGCAAATGACAGCAGCAGAACAAAAAAGTGTTTCTGCCTGCTGTCTGCATGTTTAACATGCCCTTAACTTCCTGTAAGAAACTTAAAAAGTGTCTAGAATCATAGGAACTGTTAAGCATTTTCTAAAGTATATGAATCCTAAAAATCAAATATATTCTATTATTTAGCGACTTCAATCCTCAGTGGCTTGTCCGAAAATCACAGATGTTATGAGGAACAGAGCAAAATACGAAGCAATAATCAGAATGTTCTATAAAAATACATCCATGCTTGTCAACAGTCAGTGAGTGCAAACTTAACGGAGTGCATTACACTGCCTTTCTGATAGTGTCCACCAAGTGTTTTATGGCTTTGAAAGATGGGACAACGCTTAGCAAGGTTTCCTTCTGTAACTAGTAGTACAGGAGTAGACAAAACTCAGGCACTACAAAAAATTATGATCGTGTCACCAAGCAACCTTTAATTATGTGTTCTCAACACTGATGCTAAGGTTCACCTCTCGAGCTTCTATCTCAAGGGGAATTTCTTGGCATCCATGTCTCGAACACATAATAAGCAGGTTATGACTGGGGACTCAGTCACAATCCTTTATGTAGTCACTGCATTTTAGTGTGTGAAGGAACAAACTATTATTTATTTTTCTTCATAGCATAATTATGCTCATAAATATGAAAACACAGCATTCTAGTGGTCCTCCCAATGTAAAATGAGTAACGTGTCATGCATTCTGCAATATAAAATATATAATGAGTGTAAAAAATGGCAATACATGGGGACTTGACAACTCATGTTGATGCTGGCATAAAAATACAATGGGATGCTTGTTATAAACCTGAACAGATTACAACTGTTACAAGCAAAAGTTCCTTTACTATGTTTCACTTTTTTTCAAATTAGTACATTTTTGCTGATAAAAAACGGGCATCTCCCAAACTACTTTTCCCAATGCAGGAACCCTCAACCAAGATCCTGCAGTGAGAAAAGTAGGTGGACACCACTTCACTGATGGCTAGAGAATCTACCAGTGTGTATGCAAAAGTACAGTTGTGTACACTTACCATAAAATGCAGATGTTCGAGTGTATTCACTTTTGCAGTCATCACACTTGGGTTATCCTGCCAGGGGTAGCCCTCAGTCGGCCCGAATACCAGAGGCTTAGTATTTCTGCATCAGTTGCTGCCGCTCCAGGACTGACGTCAGGTCATAAGTGGTATAAAATCAGACAGTCGATGCCATTACATCAGTTTTTCTTGCCCAAATGTCAGGAGTCCCAAATAGGGAGCTAGATTATGGCAGAAGAATACCAGCAGTAGAAAGTAAATACCAAAAATCCCTGTAATGAGTGAGGAAGAGAGAGAAAGACAAGGGGGACGGAGGATGGGAAACCAGGACTGTAACAGTGAATACACTCTAACATCTACATTTATGGTAAGTGTACACAACTGTACTATGTTCTTCGTGTTTCACTGTTGCAGTCATCACACTTGGGTTGATTCCCAAAGCTGAAGAAAAGGGTGGAGGCAGTCAAGAAGACAGGGGGCTGGCTAGGATGCCCTGCAAGACTGCACTTGCAAAGCCTGGCCTGGATTTGGAGAAGATAGGTAGGTGGTAATGGTTGGTGAAGGTATGAACAGAACTTCATGTTGCAGCCTCCAGTATGTCCCTGGTAGGGACCCCCCTGAGAAAAGCTGCAGAGGTGGAGGTTGCCCTGGTGGAATATGTCCTGACCCCCTTAGGGGGCGGTTTTCCATGGTATTTGTAGCAGAAATAGATACAGTGTGCTATCCATTTTGAGACTGCTTGTTTGGATATGGCCTTGCCCTCTGCCCCTGCTACAATGCTGACTAGCAATTGATCAGTTTTCCTAAAAGATTTAGTCCTTTCCAGGTAGAATCTGAGCTGTCTGTGCACATCTAGAGAATGCAGAATCCTTTCCCCCTTGTTTTGTGGGTTAGGGGAAAAAAGGTGGGCAAATGAATAGATTGGTTGAATGCCACACTGGACACCACTTTAGGCAGGAAAGTTGGGTTAGTCCAGAGGGAGACCCTGTCAACATAAAAAGTGATGAAGGACTCTACTGCCATGAGTGCTTGTAGCTCTGAAAACTCTTCTAGCTGAAGGGATGGTCAGAAGCAAGGGTGTTTTCCGAGAGAGGAATTTTAACTCTGGTGAAGCTGCAGGCTCAAAGGGGGGAAGTGTGAGCTTTTCCAGCACAAAGTTAAGGTCCCAAGCTGGGGTAGGAGCTCTTCTGGGTGGCCTTAAAGTGTTAGCCCCTCTTAATAACTGTTTGATGAGAGGGTGAGAAAAGAGAGGTGGCTCTGTGCTGTAATGAGCAGGGATGGCAGAGGCATGAATTTTAATGAAAGAGAAGGATAGGCCCATGTGTAGTAGGTCTGCTAGGTAATCCGGGATGAGAGGTAGGGAGAGCTGCGCTGTTTCAGCTCCTTTAACCTGGATCCAGGTGCAATACCATTTCCACTTGTCAGCATAGGATTTTCTAGTGCTGGGGCATCTGGCCTCACGTATAACATCCAGGACTTGCTTGCTTAGACTGGCGACTGCAGTAGAGGTCAGGGAATAAGCCAGGCTGCCAGGTTCAGGGTCTGCAATTGTGGATGCAAGAATTCTCTGTTCTGCTGGGTCAGGCGAGTTGGGATCTGAGGTAGGTGCCATGGTGGCAGGGGTGACAGACTGCGCAGCAGTGGGTACCAGTGCTGGCATGGCCAGTCTGGGGAAATCAGGATTGTTCTTGGTTTTTCCTCTCTTATTTTGAGTAGTACCCTTGAAAGAAGAGGTAGAGGGGGAAATGCATAGATCGAGAGGTTTACCCATTGGAAGGATACGGTATCCACTTTCCAGGCCTTGCTGTGAGGTTCCCTGGTGCAGAATTTGCTGAGCTGGTGATTGTTGTGGAAGACAAAGATGTCCACCTTCGGGGTGCCTCATTTCTGGGTTACAAGGTTGAAGGTGCTATGGTCTAGCTGCCACTCGTGTGGGTCTAATAGGTTTCTGCTTAAGTTGCCTGTCAGATAGTTTTGGGAGCCTGGCAGGAATTGTGCTTGCAGGTGAATTTGCATGGCTGAAGCAGTGTGCCAAAGGGTCATAGCGAGCCTGTAGAGGGGATAAGAGTGAGTTCCTCTCTGCTTGTTGATGTATCACATCACTGTGGTGTTGTCTGTTTAGATCAGTAGAGGCCCTGGGGAGAGTAGGGATCTAAAAGCTGTCAAAGCATGCTGAACAGCTAGCATTTGTTTTTGTTTGATGTGCAGATGCATTTGATTTGGGCTCCAATGGCCCTGAATGCACATGCCATCCAGGGGTGCACCCCAGGCATAATTTGACGGGTCTGTGGTTAGGGTCTGGGTGGCATGGGGTTGTGAGAAGAGAAGACCCTTGTTGTGGTTGCATGTTGCTGCCCACCAAAGAAAAGCTTTCCTTAGACAGGGTATTATAGGTATTACAGTTTCTGGGTCCTGAGTGTGTTGACACCAAAGGCTTTTTAAGTACCACTGAAGTTTCCTCATAAGCAGTCTGGCATATGGAATGAGTAGAATGCAGGATGCCATGAACCATAGTGCTTGCAGGATTTTCCTTGCGGATAACTGGGTCCTGGTGGCTAGTTGAGAGAAGCAGCCTGTCAGATAGGCTTGTTTTTTGGGAGTAAGGAATGTCATCTGGGGTGCTGTGTCCAGGCTTGCTCCCAGGAATACAATTTTCTGAGTGGGTACTAGTTTAGATTTCTTTTTATTTATAGTGTACCCCAGGGAGGTCAGTAGGTGCTTTACAAAGGTCAGGTCCTGTAAGAGCTTTTCCCGACTATCTGCCTGAATCAGGCAGTCGTCTAAGTAGGGGTAAATTTGAATATTCCTTTGTCTGCAGAAAGCAATGGCTGGAGCCAGGCATTCTGTGAAAACTCTGGCAGCAGTGGATAAGCCAAAGAGATGCGCAGTGAACTGAAGGTGCATAGATCCTGCTCTGAAACAAAGATATTCCCTGCAGGAATCCCTGATTGGGATGTGTAGATAGGGCTCTTTTAGGTCTAGGATGGCTAACCAAGCATCCTTGGATATCATAGGAAGAAGCTGCTGGAGAGTGAGCATTTTGAATTTTGGTATCACCAGGAACGTGTTTAGAACTGATAGATTGAGGATTGGGCGCCACGTGCCATCTTTTCTGGGTACCAGGAAAAGCCTGGAATAAAAACCTTGGCCTATCTGGTCTGCAAGAACAGGCTGTATTGCCTTCGTGGAGAGCAGGGAATGGACTTGGTTTTGTGCCTCTGCCCACTGGTTTGGAGAAAGATCTGGGAACCCTTTAGGGGTAGGTAGAGTGTGGAAATAAAATTTGTATCCCTGGGACACTATATTGAGAACCCATCGGTTGTTGATAGTTTTTGGCATAGGAGGAGAGTTTTCCTACTAGGGGCACAAGCAGGTGGGCAGAGGTAAGAGGTGGAGGTGTAAAGTCACTGTGAGTTCTTTCCATAAGGGGGTGGCTTAGCACTCCCTGTTTTTGAAGTGGAGGAACTCCATTGGTTAGATCTCTGCATTTCCTGGGACTAATGTCTGGGGGAAGGTCTGCTTCCTCTAGGTCTTGTCTGAGCTGGTCTTGAGGGGGCCGGAAAGGACCAGTGTTTGGAGGGGCAATGCCTACTGAACCTCGGAGGCTGGACCTGCAAAAAGTCTAACTGTCTGCATAAATTTAGCATTTTCTTCCATCTTTTTTAAGACTTCTTCTGCCTTGGTGCCAAACAAATTGCCTTTGTTCAATGGTGCATCCAATAGTTTTGATTTGACATGGTCTGGCAATGTCTGTTCCTTAAGCCAGGCATGTCTTCTAAGTACAGAAGTTGTGACTGCTGCCCTGCAAGATGCTTCTAGGGTGTCAAAGCCACATTGCAAGATGTGTCTAGTAACTTGGCTTGCAGAATACATAAGCTCCTAAAATTCTTTATTTTCTGCAAAAGCCAGAAAGGTAGATATTTTTTGTTTAAGGAGTTCCATTGTATGTTGCTGGTAATTCAGCATGTAGAACTGACAATTTAGTGCTCTAATGGCAAGAGTTGCAGATGTGTATACTTTTTTTCCCCACATGTCTAAAGCTCGGGAATCCCTGTCCGAGGGGGTGGGATTCTTAGCTGTGGTTGCTTTTATTCCTTTAAGTCCCTGGGAGATGACCTCTGGGTCAGCAGTAGGATTCTTGAAAAGAAATTTGTGAGTTAGGGACTCTGTAATACCTGTCAGGCTTCCTGGGAGCAGGAGGAAGGGTGTCAGGAGTTAAACTGGATTCCATAAAAACATCATCCACAACATCCAGGACAGGAGGAATGGCTAAAGATCTGTGCTGTGGTAAATCTAAGAATTCCCAGAGTCTCTTTTTGGACTGAGGATAGTTCTGACACTCCCATTGGAAATGCTCCCTTAAAGTATGTAGGGTTTCATCAAATGAAAACTCCTCTGGAGGAGAGGCAGAAAGAATGTATTCCTCTTCATCTGAATCCTCAAAAGCAGACGAGTTGCATGTCTTAATATTCAGAAACCTCAGAGTCATCGTACTCCTGGTCAGATAAAACTGCTGGGGACAAGTCTCTTTCTTTTGGAAGGGGTAGGCTGACTTCCCCTAATAAGCAAAATAAGGTCTTACACCATTTTAAGCATTTGAGATTGAGGCATGGAAGCAGGTGCTTGAGCTGTCGGTTTTTTAGGCGTAGTTTGTACCCTGGGCCTTAGAAACTTGGTAGTTTTAGAAAGAACTGAAGATGCGAAAGAAGTCGTTGGTTTGTGTTGAGTATTGGTAGTGTGAAAAACATCCTCAGAAGCCAGTGCCTGGTCAGCAGCTCCGGACCCATCCAAGGTAAAGACATCTGCAGGATCCTTAGTCAAAGAAGAGTCTCGCGGCATACTGTATTCCAAACGGTTCTCGGTAGCGGCCTATGAATCCACAGAAGTGGGCATCAGGGGCTGCGAAAGCATCTCACTGAGGACCGGCAAACTGGCAACTAGCTTAATGGAAGTATCGCTGGCAGTTTTGGACCTGTGCGGTCTGTCATTATCCTTACGTTTTTTCGGAACATCGGTAGTCGGATGGCTTATCAAAGCCATTTTGGAATACGGAGATCAAGAGCAAAAACATTTAGCTACAACAAGGGTCCGACATATAGTTCTAGCATTAAACAAAGCACAAAACTGACAGCGAGGGACATCGTGGTCTGGGCCTAAACAGGTGACGCAGTAAGAACAGAAATCTCTCTGTGGTATTTGCTTTTCACAAGTGAGACAATTGTTAACTTTTTCTGACATTGGTTAGAACAAGAAAATAGGATCAGGGTACTTAGCTTTAGAAGACTTCAACTCGGAAATGAAAACTCAAGTAGCGGCCAACTGGCACTCGTGCAAACTGCTTCCGCTTCTCGGAAAGAAAGACTGATGTAATGGCATTGGCTGCCTGATTTTATACCACTGATGACCTGACATCAATCCTGGAGTGACAGCAACTGACGCAGAAATACTAAGCCTCTGGCATTCAGGCCGACTGAGGGCTACCCCTGTAGCAGGATAATCCAAGTGTGATGACTGCAACAGTGAAACACAAAGAACTTATCAAAGCTCATCTCATGCTTTTCTCCCCTGGAGTATCTGCCGGTGTCTCACTGTTGTGTACAGCTTTGGTGCAGGGTTGGTATGCTCATAAACTGTGCCTTCCTATTAACGTCTAGCAATTTCAATGAATAACCTCTTGAAAAAATCTAGCTTTAAAATCTACAAAAAAAATACTAATTTTGCTTACTTGGAAAGGGGTGAACTTCAAGAAATGGGTGTTTTTTGTTTTTTTTTAAATAGTGCTGAAATCTTAGCATTCTTTGATCTCTACCCTACATAAATGTGATGATTGATGAAGTGCAAATAATTTTTAGAAAAAGTGAATACAAGTGAATACATATTATCATACACTTACACATTTTCCCACTGAGCCAAAATGCATGTATAACCAGAAGCCATAACTCCCTGTTTAAACCCCTTTTTAAAAAAAAAAAAAAAGATTTTATTTTGAATCACAAGAAAAGAGTCAAACTGAAAACTAATCTCAGTATCTAACAAATCACCGTGTACACCTGAACATTCTTTGGGTCACAAAACATAGTGCGAAATGCACAGAACATTTCCTTACTGTGACATTTCCTAGGTTTGGGGTGTACTTTGGCATCCCTAAGCCGCAAAAAAATGCCCAAAACCCATATTTTCAGATTATTTTGCTTTCTACAGGTTCAAAGACAGAGTCTTTGGCATTACAGTAGAATACAAACTGAAATCCTTCATTAAGAAAGTACAGTTGTGTAAGTAAACTTACCATAACAGTGGATGTCTGAATGATTGCTGCTGCAGTAGCCTTAGCTATATGGGTTATATTCTGCTAAGGATACAACAGCATAACAGCTTATAAATCTTCAGGGCACCTTCCACAAATCCAAACTATTAGTCAGTTTGAGCTTTCATGCCAACAGAGAGAAAGGCTAATGCCCCGACAAGGAAAATGCTATGAAAACAAAAGCAAAGGTCCTCACCAAGACAAGCATAATGTTTAAGTTCTTCACCTCCCAAGCACAAGGTACAAAATTCAATCTTGACCCCCAGGCCAAAGCCTGTATGGAATTTGCATGTTCTCCAAGAGTCTCTGTGGGGTTCTCCCCATCTCCCAAAATCATGCGGAGTGTTTACACCTCAACCTCAGCCAAAATTTGAATGGAGTCATAGGCAACAGCACAGACTCAAAGCAGTACCTATCAGCAGAACAGCTGCTTAAACCAACTGCATTGGGCAGCAACTGTGATGTTCTACTATCTTGAGGATACTGTGCATGGATCACAGACTGCATGATTGCTTGCCATGTCAGGGTACTCAGGGCTGGACTCTCAACTGTGTAAAAACTGCCTCTAGGTGATATGGTTATAGAAACTAATGTCACCAAAATAGGGATGGTTATTTGCCTGTGATAAGTGGGTTGAGGACCCAACCAACTCTGACCTATGTCCAGGACTCACATTAATAGTGGAGGGATTAACATGTCTCCATTGGCCAGTGTGCCAGCAACCCTGGCGCAATAAGCTACTAGCCAGCTATTGTCCAGTTACCCAGCTTAGATTACATGGGACAGCTCTGCTGATCGAAAGCTACACGTAAAATCAATCAACCTGATAACATGAACTATGGATTGCTACAGTCAATATAGGTTCACTGACAGGATGCAGCTTGGAAGGTGATGACATGATGGTAAGGAAGACACTAGACATACTGCACATCCAAGAGACAAGATGGAAGGCAGTGCAGCAAAGTCCCCTGGGTTGGGAAACACAGTCTACTACTCAGGGGGCTAGAAACAGTGTAGGAGCTGTGGTAAGGGACAGTCTTCAGAAGATAGTAAGGGATGTTATCAGGATTAGTGATAGACTAATAATAATCAGAATCCACTGTAATAGGGCCGTATTCATAACTTCTTGCTATGAATCAAAGCAAGGTTGGGGAAAGTACACTTTTGTACCTACCATAAATGTAGATGTTCGAGTGCTCATACAGCTGCAGTCATAACAGATGGGTTATCCTGCCGTCAGGCGGGTCCTCAGTCGGCAGAATTCCAAAGTCTAGGTCCGGCGTCGGTTGTCGTCGCTTCTTCCCTGACGTCAGTGCGGCAGGTGTATAAAAGAGGCAGCCGACGCCATATTCTTCAGTTTTTCTTGCCCCAGATGTCAGGTGCCCTCAGAAGGAAGGCAAACATAATGTTATGCAAAGATGCAATGTTGATAAATCACAAACAGTAGTTGCAAGCAAATACACCATAAAAAAATACCCCAAAAGGTTACATGAAAAGTGTTTGTCATAAGGCCTGTCCTAAGAGAGGATGGAGGGAGGGAAACCTGGACTGCAGCTGTATGAGCACTCGAACATCTACATTTATGGTAGGTACAAAACTGTACTATGTTCATCGTGCATACAGCTGCAGTCATAACAGATGGGTAGAATCCCAAAGCTAAGTAAGGGTGGTAGGCACTAAGTGGTACTAGGAGGGGCTAGGATGCCCTGCAGGACTGCTGTGGCAAAGCCCGCTCTAGATTTTGAGTATAGTGGGAGGTGATAATGCTTGGAGAAAGTGTGCACTGAACTCCAGGTGGCTGCTTCCAAAATGTCCTTGGTAGGGACCCCCCTGAGGAAGGCTGCAGAGGTAGCTGTGGCTCTGGTGGAGTGGGATCTGATGCATGCAGGCACAGTTTTTCCATGAAATGAGTAACAAAAGCGTATGCAGTGGGCTATCCATTTTGAAATTGTCTGTTTGGAAATAGCCTTTCCCTGAGCACCTGCTGCATAGAACACAAAGAGTTGCTCAGATTTCCTGAATGGCTTTGTTCTGTCCAAATAGTAACGAAGTTGTCTGTGAATGTCCAAGGAATGTAGTAGTCTTTCCCCTTTGTTTTGTGGATTAGGATAAAAGGTAGGTAAGTGGATAGTCTGATTCAAAGCTACACTGGATACTACCTTTGGCATAAAGGTAGGGTTGGTTAGTAAGGAAACTCTGCCCTGATGGAAAATGATGAATGGTTGCACAGCCATGAGGGCCTGTAGCTCCGAAACCCTGCGTGCTGAGGTGATAGCCAGAAGAAAGGCTGTTTTCCATGACAAGTACTGTAACTCTGTTGAAGAAGCTGGCTCGAAGGGAGGAAGGGTCAGCTTTTCCAATACGAAGTTGAGGTCCCAAGCAGGGACTGGTGGTTTCCTTGGGGGTTTTATATTCTTTGCCCCTCTGAGGAACTGCCTTAAGAGAGGGTGAGAAAATAAAGGAGGATCTGTGTTGTATTGTGCAGAAATGGCTGAAGCATGGATCTTGATGGAGGAGAAGGAAAGTCCATTGTTTAACATCTCAGCTAGGTACTGTAAAATTTGAGGTATACTTATTACCCAAGGATTCTGTCCCTTTTCTTGATTCCAAGCACAAAATCGTTTCCATTTGGCGGAGTAGGCCTTTCTAGTAGAGGGTCTTCTGGCCTCCAAGATGACATCCTGCACCTCCTTGGAGAGGAGAAACTGTTGGGAAATCAAGGAATTCTCCATGCAGCTGGATTTAGAGTTTTGAGATTGCTGTGAAGGGTTTTGTAGTTGTGCTGGGACAACAGAAGAGGGACTAGAGGTAGGATCCATGGTGGGGAATGTGTCAGGCTCTTTAGGAGCGGATACCAGTGTTGTCTTGGCCAGTCTGGAGCAATGAGAATCACTTTCGGCCTCTCTGCTCTGGCTTTTAATAGAACTTTGGGCAGCAGAGGAAGAGGCGGGAAGGCATAGACTGTCAATGTTGCCCAATTGAAGGAAAGTGCGTCCACTTTCCAGGCCTGTGGATGATAGGTCCTTGAACAAAATATTTTCAACTGGCAATTTCTGTGGGTAGCAAAGAGATCTATGTCTGGCTGCCCCCATGCCTGAGTTATCTTTGTGAAAACAGGTAAAACTCAAGTTACCTACTTTCATATCTAACTTCTCTAGTGCACACTGCAGAGTGCATTCTTTTCAATCTTACCTTTAAGCATCCCTGTTACTAGCACTTTCTCTAATACCTAAAAAGATCATCTCTACTTGACTCCAAGTAGACTTTTCTCTATCTGTTAAACCTAGCACTTGCTCCTACAGTACTTATTACCTTGATACGGCACTCTTATAGATAGCACCCCAAAAGGCAAAACCTCATTTCTCGGTCACCCACGCCCCCTGGAATCTCTTTTAAAGTTTTTTTGTCTAGTCCTTCTAGCATGTCGAGGGATCAGTTGCTAGTGTCCTCTCCTGCTCAGCTGGTGAACCTGGGAATATTGAGGCAATGTTACAATTGCCTCATATACACAGACAACCCTCTCCTCCTCCCACAAAACACAAATACATGCGAGAGATGCAACTATACGGCCAAACTGGAGGCTGAGCTCTCTCAACATAGGACTGGCAAGACCAGTCAGGAGGAGAAGGTTACCACACACACTATAGACCCAGTCTCACATAGTACCATCACAACCTCAAATCATACACATAAACACACGAAGACATACTCGGCAGCTCTGATCAAAAATCTACCAAAACAGCAGAGGCCACCAAAGCAGACACCCAAACAACCACCACCTCAGAACACAACACCTGCAACACATAGACCTCACAGTCAGAGTGTCAAACAGTCACAGCCCTTAAGGCCAAACACAATGCCAGACACACTAGTCATTGGTGACTCCATAGTCAGACACACTGACGTCCCGCTCACCAGACTGAGTAAGGAGAAGGTCACAGTAAGCTGCCTGTCGGGCGCTAGAATCCGCCACATAACGCAAGCACTCAGGTCTCTCAACAGCAGGTACAAATACGACTCAGTCATTGTCCACGCTGGTGTAAACGACCTGAGACATACCTCCTTGGACTACATGAAAAGAGACATTGAGGAGCTCTCTGATTATGTAGCCCAGGCAGGTATGACCCTGACCTTGAGCAGTATCCTACCTTCACCAAGAATGATGCCACAATACAGAGATAAGATGATCAGCTTTAACAATTGGCTTAAACTCTGGTGTCATTCAAAGGGGATCCAATGTCTGTCTGCCTGGGATGACATGCTGGACAAGCCACGCTGCTTCAAGGGACGGCTTGCACCTGTCAACCCTGGGATTCCGGATATTGGCAAAGGCTCTTGCCACCCCCATAGTGCCTTTTTTAGGCAAGGCTCAAATTCTAAACCTACCACCCTAGAACACAAAAAGGAAAAAACTAAGGGTAATGCTGCTCAATGCCAGAAGTCTAAATCTCAAAATGCACGACTCGAGGCCCTTCTCAGTATGGAGAACATCGATGTCTGTGCAGTGACAGAAACCTGGTTCAAGGCTCCTGAGAGCACCCCAGCACTATCAGGTTTTACCTCTTATCATGCGTTCCAGCCCCAAAATCCGGACAATACCAAGAAAGGAGGGGGGGGTATCCATATTCATCAAGGACACCCACACCTCAAGACTGGTGGCAACGCACGATGCATCGGAGACCATCCAGGTGCAATTAACCATAGGCAAGACTGCTCTGCAAATTGTAGCATGTTACAGGCCACCCTCACAAACTCAGGAACCTCACATGGCCTTCCTGAAAACACTAGAGGGATAAATGTATCACCAAACACCATCATACTAGGTGACTTCAATTACCCTAATATAGACTGGGAACACTACCCAAGCCCAAACACCCTAGCCCAAAAGTTCCTGGAATTCATAAACTCAAATGCCATGGAACAACTAGTCACCATCCCCACAAGAGGAGAAAACATACTTGATCTCATCATCACGAACATGGGAGCACAATGTTCAACACCGAAGTATACCCTCACTGGTGAGATCAGATCACAAACTAATCTCGCTGGAGGTCCTCATCCCACCCCCACCTGAAATAAAAAAGACCACAGTAAAGAACTTCTCGAAAGCCGACTTCACACTTCTAAAGACTAGTGTGGTCTCCTTTAAGGCCCCCGAGACGGCAGAAAACAGTACTCAAGCCGCTGAATCACTTACAAATGCCTTCTACCAGCACCTGCAGGACTGCATGGATAAGGCAATCCCAAGCAAAACAAAGACTCTTTGTACCAAAGGCAAGCGTCCAGTCTGGTGGACCCCAGCCATAAACAAACTCTACAACAAAAGGAGGAAGCTACTACAAGATAGAGCAAAATCCTTAAAAGGTAAGACACCCTTGATCACTATAAGTAAAAAACTAAGAGCTCTCATAAAATCATCCAAAGCAAATTTTGAGAGAAAAATAGCTAAAGACTCAAAAGACAATCATAAGGCCTTCTTTAGCTATGTTAGAAACCTGGGAGGAAACTCCCAGATATGCTCAGAACTAGTTCAAAATGATGTGAAGATTACTGATCCTACAGACATTGCCAACATACTGGCTGACAGGTTCAGTGCAAACTTCTCCCCTCCCCAAAAGGAGAGATATCTATACCAAACGATTGCAGCCCCCAAACATCTCCAACGCCCAAGTGAGAACTGCTCTCTCCAAAGCAAAAACACAGCATCCATGGGACCTGATGGTGTCCCCGGCTGTGTGCTCCACGAACTCAACGAGGAATTAAACCCACAGCTAGGACAGCTGTTTAATCATAGTCTTACCTCTGGATACGCACTCCAGGAGTGGCGCACTGCAACTGTGGTCCCACTTCACAAAGGCGGTGCCTCCACCGACCCTGGAAATTACCGCCCATTAGCTTGACAAGCCTTATCTGCAAAGCCATGGAGAGGATCATAATGGACCTCATAAATAAAGACATAGGGAATTTGCAGACTTTGGATCCATCCCAGTTTGGCTTTGTCAAAGGCAGATCATGCCTTCTAAACTTGGTTGACTTTTTCAAACAGTCACCAAAGCCATTGATGAGGGAAAGGCAGTCCATACAGCCTACCTCGATCTGGCGAAGGCCTTCGATACAATACCCCACTCGGGTATCATTGAAAAACTCATCAGCTTAAATGTTAACCCATACATCACAAGATGGGTTGCAAACTGGCTGAGTGACAGAACCCACAGGGTCAGAGTTGCTGGCGCCATGTCAGACTCAAAGCCTGTCACAAGTGGTGTACCACAGGGCTCAGTCCTGGGCCCACTCTTGTTTGGCATCTACTTTTCCAAGTACAAGCAAACACAGGAGGGTTATGGTTGACAAAGTTTGCAGATGACTGCAAACTGGGCCATAGTAGAAAACACATCTGACACAGATATCCTTCAGAAGGGTCTCACAGAAACGGATAACTGGTGCCAGAGCCATGGCCTAAAGTTAAATGCCAAAAATGCATAGTCATACCCTTCGAAAAACAAGGTTACCCCTAGCTACCAAATAGGTGGCAATCCACTGAGTACAGAAGAAGTTATCAGGGACCTGGGGACCCAGGTTGATAGTAGTCTGTCATTCGACACCCATGTAGCTAAAGTAGTTAGGAAGACCTTCTACATTGCCCACCTTATCATGAAGGGATTCTCATCTAGATCAAGGGAGGTCATAGTCTCCTATACTCATCACTCATCAGACCAATGATTGAGTACAATGCCCCATTCGAATGTATCTGACCCGACACTTGCAGCAGCTGGAGAGGCCACAAAAGTTCCTCACCAAAAGGATAAAGGGTCTCAAACATCTGTCCTATGCTGCCCGACTGAAAGAACTCCAGCTCTATTCAGTCGCACGCTTGCTCAGAGGTGACCTTTGCCTAACATACAAGGCCATGTCAAACCCAGATTTGATGAATATGCTTCACCTCAAAAATCTAGATCCGTCAGAGCCACAAGGGCGGAGACTTAAACCTCGACACGGCTATTAATAGGACGTGCTGGAGGGATAGATTCATCACCCAAAGACTCCCTATGCTGTGGAATAAAATCCCGGTATATGTGAGGCAGAGCACCTCGCTGGCCTTGTTCAAGAGAAATCTTGACCAATGGATGGGAGATCGCAGATATACCCCAGGGATTACCTCAGTGTCACTGCTCGACAGAGGCACAGCAAAATAATGGGTATAGTTCCCCATACTAAAGGGGTGGCGTAAGCCACAAAACTATGGGCTAGGCTTGTAAATGCCCTCGGGCAGATAGCCTAGTATGAACCTATGAACCTATGAACCTATGAAAACTTGAGGATGCAACTTCCATTCGTGTGGATCTGTCATATTTCTGCTTAGGTTGTCTGCCAGTGTGTTTTCCTTCCCTGGCAGGAATTGTGCCTGTAGTTGAATTTGCAATTCCAGTGCTGTGTTCCATAGGGGCATGGCTTGCCTGCACAGGGGGTATGAATGAGTTGCCCCCTGTTTGTTTATGTACCACATCACTGTGGTGTTGTCTGTCCTTATCAATAGCTGGCCTGGATGCAGTAGGTCTTTGAAGGTCATAATAGTCTTTTGCATGGCTAGCATTTCCTTTTGGTTGATGTGAAGGTGCTTCTCTTTTTGGGTCCATTTTCCCTGAATGCACTGATCTGTCATATGTGCTCCCCAGGCATAGTCTGAGGCGTCTGTTGTGATGATTTGAGTTGCTTGAGGTACACAGAAAGGAAGACCTGTGTTTCTTTGGCAAGCTTGAAATTCCTTTTGAAGACATGGAATGAGTGGTATAATTGCTTCCAAGCTGTGGCTGTGTTGAGACCATAAGTTTTTCAGGTACCATTGAAGTTTCCTCATATGCAGCTTTGCACATGGGATTAGTAGGATGCAAGATGCCATGAATCCCAGAGCCTGCAGGACTTTCCTTGCAGTTAGCCTGGTGTAAGTTGCCATTTTTCTGAAGTATTGAGACAGTTGCCCTTGCTTGTCTGGTGTGAGGTAGGCCATCTGGGTGGTTGTATCCAAGCTGGCAACCAGGAAAATTATTTGTTGAGAGGGTATTAGTTTTGATTTCTTTTTGTTGACTGTGTATCCCAGGAAGTTCAACAGTTTTATTACAAACGCCAGGTACTGCAGTAGTATGTCCTTGCTGTCCGCTTGGATCAGGCAGTCGTCCAGATATGGGCTCTGGGTGCAGTAGATAAGCCAAAGGGCAATGCAGAGAACTGGTAATGGGTTGAACCTGCAAGAAATCTGAGGTATCTTCTGCAATCTTGTCTGATAGGGACATGCAGGTATGCCTCCTTGAGGTCCAATGTTACCAGCCAAGACATCTTGCCCAGCATGGGAAGAAGCTGCTGTAATGTGAGCATCTTGAATTTTGGCACCTGTAGATATGTGTTTAGGATGGATAGGTCTAAGATAGGTCTCCAATCTTTGTCTTTCCTTGGTACCGGGAATAGTCTTGAATAAAATCCTTGACCTTGTTCTTTTGCAGGTACCTCTTGAATTGCTTTCATGTCCATGAGAGCTGAAACTTGTTTTTGTGCCTCTGCCCTTTGATTTTGTGGCAGGTTTGGCATGCCTCTCATTTTTGGAAGGGTGTGAAAGTGGAACCTGTAGCCTCTGTCTATAATGTCCAGAATCCATTTGTCTTTTGTAACAATATGCCAATTTTTTGAGAATAATGTCAGTTTTCCACCCAAAGGTGCTGCCATTAAAGCTTTGCTTGGCAGGTGTAGGGGGAAGTCATTGTGTCCGTTTTCTAAAAGACTGTGATCTATCTTCTGCACCTCTTGGGGTTGGTGCTTGCCACTGTCTGGCTCTGAAATATCCTTGAGGTTGCCCTCTGTCCCTTGGGCGCCTGTATCTGCCCCTTTGAGGTCTGTCCATGGCTGGAAAGGACCAATTTTTTGAAGGCCAGTTTCTGCTGAAACGTGGAGGCTGCACCTGCAGGAAATCTTTCACTGTTTGCATTGATTTCGCTTTTTCCTCCATTTTCTTTAGCACCTCCTCAGCTTTAACACCAAACAATACATCTTTTTGAAGAGGTGCATCTAATAATTTAGCTTTGACATGATCTGGTAAGGTTTGCTCTTTGAGCCAAGCATGCCTACGTATAACAGACCCCATAACAGCAGCTCTACATGAGGCCTCTAAAGCATCAAAACCACACTTCAAGGTATGTTTACCCACTTGCTCTGCACCATGCAACAAATCCTGCAACTCTTTTAAATCTGGTTGTTCTGGTTGTGTCATCTTGCTTTTCAGCTGAGATATCAAAAACTGTTGATACTTTAACATATGTAACTGACAGTTTATTGCCCTCATGGTTAAAGTGGCCGAGGTGTACACCTTTTTCCCCCACCTTTCTAAAGCTCTGGAATCTCTCTCTGAAGGTAATGGGTTTTTAGCAGTAGAGGCCTTAATTCCCTTGGGACCCTGTGAAATTGTTTCTGGGTCAGCAGTATGGCTTTTATATAGAAACTGGTGGGAGTCAGGAACCCGGTAATACCTGTCTGGTTTAACAGGAGCTGGAGGCAAAGAATCTGGATTAAGGCTGGCTTCTGTGTACACATCATCCAATATATCTAAAACAGGAGGGATAGCCACAGGCCTATGCTGGGGGAGCAGAAGAAATTCCCTGAGCCTTTTCTTGGAGTCTGAGTAATCTTGGCCTTCCCAATGAAAGTGTTCCCTAAAAGTATGCAGGGTTTCCCCAAAAGAGAAGTCCTCAGGGGGGGAGACTGAGAGAATAGACTCCTCTGCATCAGAGTCTTCGAATGGAGAATAGGCATAATCCTGGTCCTCAGACAGTTCTGAGGTAATAGAAGCTTGATCTGAGGAAGGGTAGTCTTCCTCTAATCTGGGCCTTTTGTCAGAGGGGGGTTGAGAACCCCTGATAAGAGTAATCAAATCCTCAGCCATTTTAAGCATCTGTTTTTTAGGCATGGTGCCTTGAGAGAGGGTCTGAGGAACCTGGTTTTTGGTTTTCATGGCTGCTTTAGATTTAGTGAAGGCTTTAATAGAGAAGGAGGAAGGCCTGAAGACCCCTTGAGAAATGGCAGGCCTGTCTAAATTCTGAGTTTCCCCACCAGGAGTGGCGTCGGGATCTGTAGTAGGAATGGGGGCCGAGGAGCCTGTGACCTCGGGTACTGAAGACACCGGTAATGCATTGTCATCGGTAGTCAGGGGCTGCGTAGGCGCCTCGCTGAGTACCGGAGAACTGGTAGTCAGCCTTAGCGTGGTTTCAGTAGGTGGTGCGGACCTCGTATGTCAGTTCTTATCTTTGCGTTTTTTGCTTAAAACTGGAGTCGGAGTATCCGACGACATAATATAATTAAATTTTTTGCCGAAAAAGTGAAGGGCGAACTCCGCCCGACGCTTAATAGTGCGTTTATTGAATCTAGCACAGAAACGGCAGGCCGAGACGTCATGGTCTGGGCCTAAGCAAGGTATACAGAAAGAGTGTAAATCCTTATGCGGTATTTGCTTCCCACAAGAAATGCAATTATTAACTTTGTCTGACATCGGTCTGAGGCAAGAAAAGTTTCCCCAATGGGGTACTTAGCTTTCAAGAAGACTTCGGCTGAAATACTTTCGTAAATCTCAGGAGCTGGCCGACCGGCACTTGCAAACTGCTTCTGCTTCGGGCACCGCGCGGCAAGAAAGACTGGGGAATATGGCGTCGGCTGCCTCTTTTATACCCCTGCCGCACTGACGTCAGGGAAGAAGTGACGACAACCGACGCCGGACCTAGACTTTGGAATTCGGCCGACCGAGGACCCTCCTGATGGCAGGATAACCCATCTGTTATGACTGCAGCTGTATGCACGATGAACATCCTGAATTCTCTTATCAGAACAGACAGAGCAGGATGAATACTGCTTGGGCCCACATACATGGGAACAACAGGAATAAAGATGGAGAGGCCACTCTAGACTTCTGTCTGGCAAATGGCTTGATAGTGAGAATACACAGTTCAGCAAGAAAGACAGTCATAAGATCACATACAAGAGTGGCCAACGTGCAACTCCGGTAGACGTCCTTCATGCAAGACAAGGGCACTGGGTTATAGTCAAAGGGCATCGGGATATAGTCAAACTGAAGTCATCCCCAGTAAAGTAGCCAGCCCACAGGATAAGCCACTGGTGCCACAATTAGATGCATGCAGTGGTCAGACAAGGCTCTAAGGTTTACAGAGATTAGGTAGGAAGAAGAGGAAATGAGTGGAGTTGAAGAATTTGTGGGGGCTATAGAAAAGATATGCAGCAGAGCCAGATATAAAAAAAAAAGTACATAAGGAAAACTGCTGGAGGAATGCAGAAGTCAGGAAAGTTATCAAAAGGAGGAGCCTTATTTTATTTACTTATTAGGCTCATTGGTAAGCACTAGGCTAGTTACTCTTGCAGGACATTTTAAGCCTACCTAATTTCCCTTTTTTGTGCTTGAACTGACCTATCCAATTTGGTTACGAGACTGGCCTTACCCACCACATGGTCAATAATTATATACTACCCCTAATGAGAATAACTGGGATCATACCACAGATAATTTGAGAGAACCTATGCATGGGATAAAGCATGCAGGAGCTGCCTCTGTCCATTAATAGTACAGGGAACAGTCCTGGGGTAAAGTCAGTTTCCTTTCCATAGATCCAAGTTTGACATATTTTGTATGTCAAATATTTATTTTGAATAAAATGTTTATTATTTGTATTTTACATAAAATATTTGACACATTTTATAATATTTTGACAATACTGACATCTGACTACTGGGAAAGTCCAAATGGGTAGGTACCAGTTCTCGGTGGAGGCCTGGGGAGAAAAGCTCCAAAATATTACAACAAAAAAAAAAAACAATTTTACAATCTTCAAAAATAATGCTATTAGACATGATGTGAATGTACTGGTTAAATAACAGATACAATTTATATTATAATGATTTAATATTTAGAGAAATTTTAGCAAGTTAAGAGAAATAGGCAAATTAATATAACACAAACAGAAATTGCAACATGAAGTGGAAGAAAAAAATCATGGTACGGCATATCTGTAATGATAGTCAAGGGAGTGAAAAAAATAAGGAAGTGAGTGAAGAAGGGGATGTAAGGAGGAGTCATGTATGAATAGATACTTGTTCATATTAAGGGATATAGTTTATCCCGGGGTTGAGCAAAAAGAGAGATTTTGGCTAGGATCCCTTTCAGAATGGTTTAAAAGAACTGGAAAGAGGATATTGATCTGATGGATACAGTTATAGAGTTCCAGGCCTTAGCATCACAGTATGAGTACAGACCATGCCCAGCAGATTTGATAGGCTTATGGAGAGAGAGGAGTTTTGGTTCCTGGATTGTAATGACAATTGGAAATACAGTTGTGTAGAATGGGATTTAATGAAAAAACAATGGATGCTGGATACTTTTATAGGCGGTAAGAAGCTGTGTATATGTTAGTTGACGGGGCAGTTCTAACCAATTTAGGCCTTTTGGTGCTATACAGCAGTGGGCTCTGAAAGGAGTATTTGCTTTAAATTTAGCAACTTTATTACGGCATTGTTCTTGTTTTGCTGTTTGTGACACCTGAAGGTTGGTAAGGAAGAGAGTGAAAGTAGTAAGGGGAGGAGGTAATTAGTGGTAAGCGTGGTTTTAGTTACGTTGGTAAGAATGATTTTGGCTCTATAAAGCATCATTCTGGATATGCAGTTTGAATCTGAGATTGTTGTGTCTTTCGGCTTTTCCCGGTTAGGGGTCGCCACAGCAGAACTCCGGTTTTGACGTGCCGATTTATCAGCCCTGACGCACAACCTTCAACGAAGGTACGCCCATTCATGCATGTCTCCATGCAGAAGACGCTCTAGCTGAGAATCGAACCGGACAGCGTCTTACTGTGAGGCGACAACGCTACTGCAGCATCACCACCGTGAGTCTCAGTTTGAATCTGAGATTACCATCCCTAAAGTGACTTCAATGGTTGTATTACTAAAAGAGAGGAACTGTTTTTTTTTTTCATGATAGGGGGATTTGGGCAATAACAGAAGTATTTTTTTTTGGGGGGGGGGGGGTAAGAATGAGTTGTGAGCTATAAACCCATGCTTTACTGGCTGTTAAAGTATCCTGTGCAATTTCTTTTGGAGTTGCATCAAATTGTCTGATGTGCATATGAGTGTAGAGTCATCTGTGTATTGTATTCATAGGTTCTGTTGTGTGGATAAATGGAGGGTGTTGGTGAGAACGTTAAAGAAAAAGGGACCAAGGATAGATCCTTATGGTACACTGGTGGTGGAAAAAGTGGGAGACAGAAAAGACAGACCAAGTTAAGACAGAATACCGGTTGGCAAACAGAGAAGCTAAGAGCAGTCTTAATAACAAATGAGCCATCAGATGCACTTTATCTTTTAGAACGTCACCCAGCAGATGGCACAAAAACTCTATCAGGTTACAAGGGAAAGATGAAGAAAGTCATCAGGCACCCTTACTGAGGAAGTCATCAGCAATTTGCACACCAGACAGCTAATATTCTAAAACAGAAAAATTTATTTTTTTCTCAAATCTATCAAAATTTTCCACTCCTTATCAGAAGGAATGATTGGTATTCACCTAATGTTTAGCAGCAGCCAGGTTCACTAAAGCAATAGCTGCAGGGTCTGACCTGGGATGTGTATAAAAACATTACAAGATTAAGGAACCTCATTCAATCTGCTTTCTTGGGGGCAGCAGACTGGCAAACAAGCAAGCTGCAGGCTATGATAAAAAGATTAAAAGAAAAAACTCCAATGCTGAAAAAACAAGAGGAATTGGAGTAGTTTCTGGAAAGTCCAGTTGTAATAAATAATAGTACTTCTTTAGGGCCTCGAGAATTTCATTATGTTCTAATTGAAACAATTGGTGTAGTCTGGATATAGTTTCAAAGAAAGAGAATTCTTTGAAGGGACAGGAGAATAAATATGTCTTAAGTTTTTCCTTCTTTCTGACAGGAATTTCTGACCCACTTTTAAAAGAAAAAAACCTCCCAAGGGATAAGCATATTATTATGGTTATGCAGAGTAGTATTCCCTGCCCCTTCTCCCAAGGCAGACAAGAGTGGTTCTCCCTTACCCATCAAGGGCACTCCAGTGGCGATAGAGGATGTCTAACTCCCAATCCTTGGTGGCAGTAAGGACTATAACAGAGGGAGCCAAAGAAAAAAGACAAACAGTCT
This sequence comes from Protopterus annectens, assembly GCF_019279795.1. Taxonomy (NCBI): domain Eukaryota; kingdom Metazoa; phylum Chordata; order Ceratodontiformes; family Protopteridae; genus Protopterus; species Protopterus annectens. The sequence goes on along the minus strand of NC_056745.1, from coordinate 1,742,492 downwards.
GAGGAAACAGAAATGGCAACAGCAAAATCACACATCTGTAGCTGAGGCACTTTAGCAGCCTGCTGTGATAGCAAAGGTTGTTTAGTAATTTTCTTCTTTTTGCGGCTAGAAGGAAAAACCGAGGAACTGGTAGGTTATTCCATGGTTAAGCCAAAAACGATGCTAGATTCCTAGGAAAGAAATGGTTAATAAGATAGACAAGTAAAAAAGTAACTTTTTTCCCCACATAAAAAACACAGTAAAAAGAAGATTAAACACTAACCTCACCCCTTAAAAGTAATAAAATAAAATGTGCACCTCAGAAAAGTACTTCAGTTTTAACAACTTTTCACCATAAAAGTAAAACAGTGATGCTCCTATTTAAAAGTAATTAAAAGTAAATTGACAATCCTTAAAAGCACTTTTTTCTGTAAATCTTAACTTCAAATCTAGGAAGAAGTACAATTTCTTTTATAAAAAATAAAAGTGGAAGATTTTTTTCCACCTAAGGGAATTTATTTGCCCAGATTCTCAGAAGCCCGTAAGAGGAGCACTCTTCGACAACAAGAAGGCTCTGAAGGGCTTGGTACCCAGACTTGACATGTTAGTCAACTCATCTCAAGCAGACTAACAAGGTTGGTTGCATTAAAGCTGGATGACTGTTGTATTCTTTGCAAGATATAAATCATATAGTTAAGGATACTTCACAGTGATCCAAATGAAGAATATTATGGTGTTTTTTTTTGTTTGTTTTATTCTGCAGACTGTTTCATGAAATTAAGAGACAACTTCTGTTACTGCACATGATGCTTTGGTTGCAGTGGACATCTCTAGACTACACACACTAATCCCTACAGATTTAGGGATGTGCAAATGGGCTTTCCCCTGGGGAAAAAAAACAAACGAGTATTCCATGTACCTACATCTTTCATGATCTAAGTGAATACAAGCAACTTGTACTGCAAAATTCTGCTTCAAAAACTACTGTCTTTAAATAAAATCTTAGTGGAACCAATACAAAGATAATCTAATCTCTAAAATGTCTTGCAACATTCACATCCAAATAGAACTGAACAAAGTATGTCACTTTTTCTTACCAGACAAAAAAATTGGTTTGTCTTCCCTTTTGGCTTTTTCAAAGGCTTCCGGTCCCCAAGGATACCTAGCAGTCCAACATAAAAAAATACAGTTAACTTACCCTACCAAACTCTTATTGCTGTACTTGCTACAATTGGATTAGAACCAAGGAAAATTACAGCAGTAAATAACTCTTATGAAACAGCAGTTCAATATACTCGTGATATAATTACAGGTGTCTAGATTAAAAACGGAAGTTATGGTTGGTTCTCTATTATTCCTAGTCCATCAACTTTGAATTCTGGGATTTTTGCCAATAGGTGGGTATGATTCAGTAACTGATCGCTAAGTGCTCAAGTTCTTTGACTACTCCCATCATGCATATGTCCCCTACATTTCCTCAGATTGCATTTGCTGCCTAATCTCCAGAGAGGGAACAAAGAGAATCTATGATGAAGGTATTGAGAAAGGAGGGGTTTCAGAACAGGTCTACCAGGTCTGTCTGGAGAAATGGAATGTGAGAACTTGGCAGGGGAATGAAGGGTGGGGTTGCCAAAGTTGATGTAGTCCTTGGTCCTCTCCTGTTTGGCATCTACTTCTCCGAAGTACAGGCTAACACAGAAGGTCTTTGGCTAACGAAGTTCGCAGATGACTGCAAACTAGGAGCCATAACCGAAACACATAAAGATGTGGACATCCTACAAAAGAGCCTCACTGAGACAGATGCCTTTTGTCAAAGCCATGGCCTCAAGTTCAATGCCAAAAAGGGCATTGTCATCCCCTTTGGTAAAAACTCTGTACCCATGAACTACAACATAGGAGGTAGTATACTTAACACCAAAAAAGCGTGATAAGAGACCTTGGGACACAGGTGGACATTAGTCTCTCATTTGATAATCACATCGCCACAGAAGTCAGAATATCCCTCTATGTGGCACACCTCATCACAAAAGGTTTCTCATCCAGAAAAAAAGAAGTAATTGTTCCCCTCTACTCATCACTCATTAGACCCTTTATAGAGTACAACGCCCCTTTTGGTATGTACCTCACAAAACATCTACAACAACTGGAAAGGCCGCAGAAATACCTCACAAAGAGGATTACCAGCCTTAAACAGATGCCCTACGCAGACAGTCTCAAAAAACTCCAGCTTTACTCCGTCGCATATTGCCTACTCAGAGGTGATCTCTGCCCAACACACAAAGCTATGTCAACCCCAGAGCTGTTGGACATGCTCCACTTAAAGAAATCCTAATCCCTCCGAGCTAGACACTCTAGGAACCTAAACCTTGCCACTACAATAAACAGAACATGCCGGAGGGATAGATTCCTGTCCCAGAGACTTCCCATACTCTGGAATAAACTACCTATCTATATCAAACAAAGCTCCTCATTAGCACTCCAAGAAAAATCTTGATGACTGGATGGGAAATAGGAAATTCACCCCAGGGATCACCTCTGTAGCTCTGCTCGACAGTGTTTCAGGAAAATCATTTTCTTGGGTGGCAAAAGCCAGGGTACCTTTTTGGCTGGACTTGTATAGGCCCCAGGGCCAGTGGCCTAGTACCTACCTATGAACCTATAATAAATACCCAGCATTATGGTAAATACATAATTTTTGCATCTCACACTATTATTGTCTACCCACTTTGATTTGTGAGACAAATACCCCAGCCACTAACTTTCCTGTGTGAAACCATGACAGGATGCCCATGACAATGGTGGCCCCAAAATAGGATCTAGATCTGGAGGGGATGTCCAGTTTATAATGTTTAGCAAAGGTGTGCAAAGTAGCCCAAGTTGCTGCTGTTGCACAGATATCAAGAAGTTGCCATGGATCTGGTGGAATAAGTATTTGGCTTTGCCAGTAAAGTTTTGTTCTTGGATTGGTTTGCAAAGGTTAAAGAGTATGAAAGCCATTTGGACAAAGTTATTTTGGAAACTTTGTGCCTCAGCTTAGAGGGTGCATAAAAAAACAGTTAACTATCCTTCCTGATATATTTCTGTACACAGTGAACAAAAGCAACCTGTTGTCAACATTCAAGGCATGAAGCAAGTACTTCCTTTTGTTGGAAGAAGTTGAGAAAAAGACTGGAAGGTGTGTAATTTGATTAAAAGAAACTTCTAAAACAACTTTGGGCACAAAGGATTGACTTTTTCAGAGTGAAACACATTATTTGAGAAAGATCATATATGGAGGCTAGGACAGGACATGCAATTCTAAGATCTTTATAGTAGAAGTGACCAGCAACCAGAAACGGTCTCTTCTAAGAAAGAAATGTCAGGTCAGCAGAAGAAGCTTTCTTGAATGAAGGATGTGTCAACACCTCCAGCAGAATGTTTAGACCCCACAGAGGAGAAGGGTCTTTCAGATTACAAGTTAAACCAAGACCCCATAGATCTGAGTTGGTGTTATCTCAGGCATATATAAAAGATCTCATAGCACTTGTTGAAAAGAGTAAGAGAAGCTTCCCAGTGCCCTGGCCAATTTTTTCTTAGTACGTATGGCTACCACTGCACGTCTCCTCTGAAAACAGGCCATTGGTTTAGTGGGACTAATATAGCTGACAAAGTATAAAAACACATAGATAAATAAATGGTAAGGGAAGGAGAAAGATGCCTTTAAAGAATGCTTTACAGGCCTTCCGAGATGCCAAAAAAGATGGAGGAAATCCTTTGCAAAAGTTGGAGATGTCTGCCAACTGGAACCAGTACCAAAATCGATCAAAATATTTTTTCCGATAGTTTAATAAGTCTTTGACTCCATTCTAAACTGGTCTTGCATTCTGTAAATAGCATTTCCAAATGAGATTTTCTCTGTGAGGATGTGGTACAATAATCACCTCATGTCATAGTGCCGGGGGTGGCATTTGGGAATAGTCATCTTTCCTCACTTTATGAGTAATTATCCCTCTCTGGGGAAAGTTTCCTCCTTCTCTTAGCACATGGGACTCCATACACTGAAAGATGATCTGCAACTGGCTGCAGGCTCTGTAGAATGTAAAAGCATCCTTGAGCCAAGGAAATCTATTCCCGAGGAGCAGCCAGAGGAATAAGGAGAGTGCAGATCTGCTGGTTACCGGAGGCCCAGGTATCCTGCATCTAAGTTTTTACATAATTTTTGTCTGTGCAAGTCTATCAGGAGGCCTAAACAAGTGGACAAAATTTCTAGACCTCTACATCTCAACTCAAGAGATCATACTTAACCAAAATACTGGGCTGACCATCCTCCTCTTCCAAAATTATTAAATATATTTTGGCCACAAGTGCCCAAGGTGAATCATCTGATCAGAATGCTACAAATGGGGCCTCATCAGCATGGTGGGGTGTGTTTTGATCTGCAGGCATGATGGGCTCCAAAGGGCCTTTGCCAGAGGCTTTAGACAACTTCTTATATTTTCACAACTACTTTTGTTGTTGACCTAATGTTCATCCTCATTCTGTACACTAATGCAACAAGGATGTACACCAGTACAGTCTCAACCTGCTGGCAAGGGAAATTCTCCCTTTTTTTATCCCCCTCATTCCAGCATATGGTGTGGAATGATGTCAGTGCAATTCATGTACTTCCTGAGAAAATTCCATTGTGTTTTAGAAATTACAACTGCTTTGAACACAAATGACTGAACACATACATGCTTGAATGGAATTATACTTTGCAAGATTATACTGTATTTACAGAAATTACAACTGCATCAAACACATACTTGCCTGATTTCAATTATACTGATGTGCACTTTTTTCCAGTAAAGAGACTACTTGAAGCAGAAGAAAAAAGCACATACCACAAACTATTATTGCAAGCCAATGAAAACATTAAAACATTCCTACATTCCTTCTATAGAAGAAATATGATTTTGAAAGGCAGTGGTGGTGATGCGGTAGCATTGTCGCCTCACAGTAAGACGTTGTCCTGTTCGATTTTCAACTAGAGCGTCTTCTGTGTGGAGACATGTGTGAATGGGTGTACCGCAAAGGTTGTGCGCCAGGGCCGGCAACTCAGCACGTAAAAATCTACTGCCAATCATTAGCGAACCGGAGTTCCGCTGTGGCGACCCTTAACCAGGAAAAGCCGAAAGACACAAACAAACCCAAAAGCTAAATAATTTTGCTCCAAGATCAATGCAACTCAGAGAAAGAGTAAAAAAAAAATACATACATAATATAAACAGACAAACGCATTTTTGTGCTTTCTCCAAAGAATGAGAATAATATAATCAAGTTCATATTGCAAAAATGTAGTTGTAATTCAGCAATTCTGAATTAAATTATTGAACAATGGAAGTTTTAAAATTTAACATACATGAATGAACATACTCAGCACTTTACAGAAATGTTTCACACAATGTCATTCAACCAAGTGTGTTATTAAGAAGTTCTGATTAAGCACACCCATTTTAAACAATTATGACTTCTACAAACACAGTAGAAGTGACTTTCATAACGAAACACAATGCAATTAGCCAGACATTTTTGATAGTACTTGTTCTGAAACTGTCTTGCTTTGTTTGCTGTCACAAAGGAGACACAAAGCTGATTGGAGTGTCTCAAGTCTTGGGCTTCTTTAATACACTACCTCAGTTGCTTATGGGCATTAATTAATTGCAATATCTCTTCTCCCTTACTTTAGGGAGTACTACCAGATAGATTAGACTGATGTGGAATGATACCACTTTAGGTATAAAAGGATAGATTATTTCCAAGCCTTACTCAATCCCAATGAGAGACTGTGCATGGTTCTTTACACCTAAGGGCCCACAGCAGTTTTCTACTTTATCTTTTACAACACAATGTCAGCCTATTTTCAACGACTAAAAAGACTGTATAATGAAACGCAATCAAATGCATCATGCGCCCTGAAAACAAATAACGATGGCCATGAACATACCTCTCAACTGTTAAGCATATTATCATCTTGGTATAAAGACCTTCTACTGTGGGGAAAAAATGTGCTTTTTTTCTGACCTCTGCTGTGATTTCTAAAGGACAGTGCTATATTTTTAATTCTTCAAAGTTGAAAGGTATGGTTGTCACACAATTTTTAAAACTTTTTTAAAAGCAATTAAATTTACAGCACAACACTTTCATAAATAAATCCTTACTATATGAAATAAATCAAACATTGGATCTCACCCAGTTTGGGTTCGTGAAGAGCTGATATTGTCTCCTGAACCTGACTGACTTCTTTGAATCAGTCTCCAGAGCCATGGACGAGGGTAAGGCGGTCCACACAGCCTATCTGGACCTCACCAAGGCCTTTGACACCATCCCCCACTCTGGAATCATAAATAGACTTACTAAGCTGGGCATTAATCCCTACATCACTCAATGGGTTGCCAACTGGCTTACTGACAGAACCCACACTGTAAAAGTAGCCGACTCCAAATTTAGCTCCAGACAAGTGGAGTACCTCAGGGTTCAGTCCTGGGACCACTCTTGTTTGGCATCTACTTCTCTGAAGTACAGGCCAACACTAAGGGGCTCTGGCTAACAAAGTTCGCAGATGACTGCAAACTGGGAGCCATTACTGAATCCCCAAATGATGTGGATACTCTACAAAAGGGCCTTACAGAAACAGATGCTTGGTGCCAGAGACATGGGCTCAAGCTCAATGCCAAGAAATGTATAGTTATCCCCTTTGAGGAAAAAACATGTACCCGTGAATTACCACATAGGTGGCAGTACACTAAACACAGAAAGTGTGATAAGCGACTTAGGGACAAAGGTGGACAGTGGTTTCACCTTCGATAACCACATCGCCACAACAGTCAGGAAATTCTTCTATGTGACACACCTCATCACGAACGGCTTTTCATCCAGAAAAAAGGAGGTCATTGTCCCACTGTACTCATCCCTCATTAGACCCACTATAGAATACAATGCCCCATTTGGTATGTACCTCTCAAGACATCTGCAACAACTGGAAAGGCCGCAGAAATACCTCACTAAAAGAATCACAGGCCTAAAGCAGATGCCCTATGCTGACCGCCTTAAAAAAACTCCAGCTATACTCTGGCACATATCGTCTACTCAGAGGCGATCTCTGCTTAACATACAAGGCCATGTCAAACCCAGAGCTGTTAGACATGCTACAGTTAAAGAAATTCCAATCCCTCAGAGCCACATGCTCCAGAGATCTAAACCTTGTCATCACAATAAACAAAACATGCTGGAGAGATAGGTTCCTGACCCAGAAACTCTCCAGACTCTGGAATAGACTGCACATATGTGTCAAGCAGAGCGCCTCTTCGGCCCTCTTCAAAAGGAACCTTGACGATTGGATGGGAGAAAGGAAATTCACCCCGGGGATCACGTCAGTCGCCCTGATAGACAGGGGTCCAGGGAAGTAAATAGTGTGGGAAGAAATAGCCAGGGAATTGTTATGGCTAGGCTTGTATAGGCCCTAGGGCCGATAGCCTAGTACCAACCTATGAACCTATAAATGCAAAAATTAGATTTGGATAGTTGATCTTACAATAATACAGAAATGTTATTTAAATGTAGAAGAATTTCTAGCATTCTCAAATGTATGCTGACACTTTGTGATCATCCTAGCAAATTTAAAGGCCACCAGAAATGCAGCTTTGCAAGATAACATCTTAAGCGTCACCACAGCAATATATACAAAATAGGCTAAAGGCAACTCCTTCACCACAAATGTAATATTAGGTTCATGGGTAAATAGTAGGCTATCAGTCTGAAGACCATTACAAGCCTAGCCAATAACCAGAGGCCAGAATCAAACTATATTACATTTATGAGGTAAAGACCTTAACCACTATGCTAATATAATATCCTATTAAAGGAATAAAAAGGCTTCTTGAAAGAGTGGACAGAGGTACAGGACCTCCTTCAAAAATGGCTCCTGGAATGGTTGGAGAAAAGGAAGAAACCATGAGCAACCAAGATTCCACAGTTGAAAGATGTGTACATTTATGGATGCATAAGATAACCCATTGTGGAAAAGCTCTGTTGAATAATAAACAGCTGTAAGTTTTAGGACTGCAGTAAGTTGAATACTCATGAAATCAGATATGGAATCACTTTCACTAAGCCAGATTACATTTCATGTTCCTTGGTTTACTGGCCTCATGCATAATATGCAAAATTTTTAGTCAGAGGTGGTGCACTGAAGATTATTAGGCCAAAATGATCAGTGCTATCAACCTGATGTTCAAAATAGCTCGGACCAGCAGTGTTCCTTTCTTTTGATTCTGATGGGTATAAAACTTCTTTGAGTGATAGTGGCTCATCTGAGCCACTGGATTAAATCATGGCCATCTTGGGCACAGTGTTAATGAACCTTGTTTCATTTTTTTTTACCTCCATATCTTCCAACCATCATCCCCATTTATATTGGTCTTAAGCTAATTTGTTTTGTCACCATTCCTGCTCTGAGGTGAGACTTCACCAGAAGGGGCTGTAATCCAAGCAACCATGGAGGTTTGTTCACTCTTTCAATCAAGGATGATGTTTCTATTTTTATGTTCTAACCCCACATTTGGTGACTAATGTAAGTGCCTTCATCAGCAAAAAAAGCTTAATATCCTGTCCTTGTGCATTTGTGTTCCTCTCGGTAAAGGAAATGAAAACATTGTCATCTGCATTAGCATGTATGACAGGAGATCTGTAAATTGTATGTCAGCATATCTAATTCTGAAAATGTAAATGCATTTTTAAAATGTTGTTTATTTTCCTGTTAATACAAAATGTTTAAAGAATCTGTCAGTGTTTTGATACATTTCTAATTGCACATATTTGCGAGGGAGATTCTAAAGTACAAACTGTCTGTGGAGAATCAGCTGATGACATTAGAATGTTCCTGGTTGCTATGTAATTATTTAAACAGATGACTGACAGGAAAAAGTTTCTAACAGCGGATTGCTATTTTTAAAATAAGACAGTTGAGACTGTTAAGACTATAAGAGAGACTACTAAAGTCAGTTGTGGGCAGTTAGTTAAGAGGTGCAGCCAGTTACAGTGCTGTGCAGTGGATACCCGAAGAAGGGCTCGCCAAAATACTGTAAACCTGCCACTGAATTGTTGTTATGCTTTACATTAGATCAGGGACAGTATTCTCTAGTTAGTTTAGGAAAGCTTAATTTAGACAGCGTTTTTTTCTAAAATAAGACTTCTATCCTACAGTTTAATTTTACATTTCAGGTGAATGAATTCTGGTGTTTATTGAAAATTGTTCATCTACATTCTTGGAATCATTTTACTTATTAAATGTTTTTCATTACATTGTGGCTGGACAATCAGTCTGTTCTTTAGAGATTAGTGTCTGTCTACATCTGTTTGATACTCCCCAGGTCACCTCGTATGCCTGGCTGCTTCTGGTCATAGCTACAATTTATTTTGATATTTAGTTTTTAATAATTGATCACCCTTTGAAAGGCATGTAGACCTGTCTGACTCTGGTGGCAGCATGTACTTTGTGCTCTGACGTTTTCCATGACACATTTGTATTGGGGAAGGGATACAGCCAGAAATCTGTGTCAGGCTTCCCATAAGTGTTTGAATGTCTGAGATTTAAATTTGAGTGTGAGTGAGTCAGAGGTCTTACACTGGAACACACTGCTCTGAAGTGCATTATAAGGGATTACATTTGGGGTATTCAGAGATATTCAGTCCAGTCCCAGAAAATGGAGTGTGTTCCTGTTGTGCTCTTAAGGGGAATTGTGGAATTTTACTTGTGTGCTTTGTACTCTGGTATTTCCATGACACTGCCACACTGGAGTCAGTAGTGAGGATTGAGGCTCCTTAATTACTGATGCGGGTTTTAAGTGAGGGACATCAAATATTGGTGGCAGTCTGGAGGGATATTAACTGGACGTCACATTACTGGTGGCAGTCCAGTGGGATATTAAGTCGAAATCAAATTAAATGTTGGCAGTTTTGTGAGATATTTAATTGGATTTCAGTAGCCTGTGGGTAGTTGTCATTAAGGTGTGCACGCTTGACAGCCACAAGGTAAGCATTCAGAATTTTAATCCACCACAGTTTTATTTATTTATTTTTAGTTAGTCAGGGATAGCAGGCAAGCATGTCAGCAGAAGATTTTAGCAAACTGACAAAGATCCAGTTGGCTAAGGAGTGTGAGGCCAGAGGACTGGTGCCTGCCAACCTGATCATGGAAGCAATGACTTCAGCCTTAGTTGAAGCCAGAGCTCAGACCAGCCATTCGGAGAATATTCCAGTTTGTTGTTGGTGATGTGCAGCCTGCAGAGGCAAAACATTCCACAATTTCTACACAGGACCTGAGAATCCAACTGGAGTTAAGGACACTGGAACTGGAGGCTAAGGAGAAGTGGCGCCGATATGAACTGGAAGCCAAACAACTAGAGACTGAAGAGAGGCTGCTCCTGGAAGGCCAACAACCTGAAGCGTAATCACTGGAGGCCAGACGTCTTAAACTGGAAGAGTTTCTCAGCAGAGAAACTGAGTAAAATGAGACAAAGCGCTGGCATGAAGTGGAGCTTGAGCTCTGGGTTCGGCTCATGACTCCCTTACTCAATGGAAAAGCTGTTCAGGCTGTAGCAAAGTTAAATGATGTATATTGTTTGAATTAAGACAAAATGTAATGCTGCTTACTTGACTATTTTCACCGGAGGCATATAGAAAAACTTTTTGTGAACACAGACACAAGGCAGATGAAAGTGTATTATTTATTTATTTTATTTTACATTTGTTAACCGGGGGTGTCTGACTGAGCCGAAAAGGCCCTTTTTCAGCAGAGGCCCGGGGAGAAAAGCTCCACAAAGAAAAATTACAGACACATTTAGTTATTTAGACATGATCAGTATACACACAAATTACAAGAGACATGTTTTTACAGTGGTATGCGGCACAAACAGTTACAGTGGAGAGAACAATCAAAAAAATATTAATTTTAAAAATAAAGGTAAGTAATAGATTTGTGGTGTACGGCTGAACTTTGGAATGTAGGTAGAATACATACATAGTACACAGGTACAGTACATACATTGTAGATTAGCCAGTGTTTGTGAGTAAGATTGAAAATCTATTATCAATTGCTCTAGATTTAGTATGTATACGTATGTGTATGTATGTGATTATTATGCTGATTTAAGTACTTACTTTCACAAATGGGCGAGTAGGTGTCAGACCACCACTTTTGAGGGAATGGCAAACCCTTTTGGTGAGGGAACAAGCCCTCAGTACTTTGCCTGATGACATGAGAGGAGTTTGGAAGAAAAGGGAATCTCTACTTGGCAAGCAGAACACAACTGCATAAGAAATGGATACCCAGTGCTGCACATGGACATAAGGGATCCCATGGGAGGCAGTCTAAACCACTCCCAACAGAGTACACCAGTAATGAGAGAAACTACTAATACAAGTGCACAATTAGGGATTAGATGTTTCAAGTGTAACCAGAGGGGACACACAACAACCTAGTGTCCATCGAGGCAAGGTGAGAAACAGAAGGTGAGGCAGCCAGTAAGTGTGGATGACAAGCTGCCAATGGTAAGTTGTTAAAAACAACTGGGATGCCAAATTCTCATCAAAATGTATATCCTATCTTAGTAGATGGTAAACCGGTAACTGTTAAGAGGGACACAACTTCTGATATAACAATTGTGAGGCCTGCAATGGTTAGAGAAGAGCAGTACTTGCTTGGGCAGTTCACTCCAGTCAGAGCATTGGGAGGGACCCTGTTCCAAATACCTTTAGCTAGGGTTCATCTTGACTGGGAGGGTGGAAGAGGAAGCAAGCAGGTAGGCATGTTTGAAGATATTCCTGCAGATGTCCTAATAGGGAACGACTTTGATGATGCAGTACCTTATGTACATGCAGTTAGGCTTGGAGAAAGGCATATAGGTCCTGTAGTCTGGGAAAGACCCAGAAAGATCTCATACCTGAAGCTGGGACTGGTGTGGTGGCAGATTTAGAGAAGGTGCTATCTGGTAGCAGTAAGTCTGAATGTGAGCTACAGCTACTGGTGAGTACTGATGCTACCTTGGGCATGGTGACTGTGAGGATGGAGGTGAGTGGTGGTATCCAGAGTGACAGCAAGGTGCAGCTGTTGGAAGTGACTAGACTTCCTGCAGAAGGGCAGCTGGAGAAGGCCACGAAGGTAGTGTTTAGATGGTCTCAACTTATGGATCCTATGTTATAAAGCTTGAGGGAGAAGGCTAAGGAGGCACCTGAGGCTCAAAGAATAAGGGAGTCTGTATACCGGAACAAAGGTTTGTTGTACAGAGAGAGTGGACTCCTGGAGGTGGGCTAAAAGGTGAAGGTGGCAAATTCTTTGCTAGAAATCTTCAGCAGAGTAGGTTTTCCACAGGAAATACTGAACAAGATGCCAATTTTATGTTGATCTGCTGACTTGTTTGTGGAAGCATTGTGGGGTGAAACATCTAAAGACCACCCCCTACTATCCCCAGACTATTGGTCTTGTGGAGAGGTTAAACTCAACAGTGAAGACTATTCTACAGGCATTTGCATACCAACATGTTAGGGAAGTCTTGGACAGATTAAGAGGTCACTTACTTGGAGAGTGGAAAGTGGTAAAATTAGGCCAGAACCTGTCAATGTGGAAACTATTCAAGAGTGGACAGTTCCTGTCACTAAGAAACAAGTGAGAGCATTTCTAGGGTCATCAGAGTAGTATAGGAAATTTGTGCCAAATTACAGTATCATAGCTGCACCCCTTACCGACCTAACTAGGACGAATAAACCAGACAAAGTAGTGTAACCCACAGATTGTGAACAGGCATTGCAAAAACATGAGAGATTTTGGGAGGATCCCCTGTGTTAGCCAGTCCAGATTACAATAAAGAATTTATTGTACAGGTAGTTGCTTCAAAGTATGGAGTGGGAGCTGTACTTAGCCAAGTTTCCTCAGAAGGAGAAGAGCGCCCAGTGCTATATCTGAACTATAGACTCCAACCTTGAGAGGAGTGTTATGCAGCCGTGGAGAAAGAATGTTTGGTCATAGTGTGGGTACTGCAAAAGATGCAGCCCTATCTTTATGGGAGAAAATTCACTGTACACACAGATCATAACCCTTTAACATGGCTTAATAGGGTCAGTAAGCAAAATGCCAAATTACTGAGGTAGAGTCTAGGATTGCAAGCATATGATACGACTATACAACATGTCCAGGAGAGGAGTGGGTTAAATATTCCCAGGTGGACCCATTTTTTCTCAAGCATCGGTTTTCAATGGTCACTTGAAAATCATGCTTGAGTCATGGGGGGGGGGGGATGTGAAGAAAATGAAAATGCTCTCATCTGTGTTAGCATGTCTGGCATTCTCAGATTAATTTGTATTCTATGTCAGCATGTCTAATTGTGAAAAAGTAAATATGTTTTTAAAAAGTTGAGTATTTCCCTGTTGATACAAAATCTTTGAAGAATATGTCAATGTTTTAATACATTTCTAATTGCACATTTGTAAGGGTGATTCTAAAGTACAAACTGCCTGTGGAGAATCAGATGATCAGCAGGTGATGTCATTATGTTCCTGGTTGGTATGTGATTATCTGAACAGATGATGGACAGGAAAAATAACTTTTTCAAACCACTGATTGTTAACCTGGACTATAAAAGAGACTGCTGAAGTCAGTTGTGGGCAGTTAGTTATGAGTAGCAGTTAAGAGTTGCAGTCAGTTACAGTGCTGTGCAGTGGATACTCGAAAAAGAACTTGCCAAAAACTATAAGCCTGTCTTTGCCTTATGTTGTTTTAGATTAGATCAGGGACAGTATTCTCTAGTTAACTTAGGAAAGTTTAGTTATTTAGACAGAATTTTTTTCTAAAATGATGGACTTCTATCCTACAGTTTAATTTTACATTTCTGGTGACTGAATTCTGGTATTTATTGAAAATTATTGATCAACATTCTTTTAATCATTTTACTTATTATTAAATGTTTTTCATTACTTTACATTATGGTTGGACAATCAGTGTGTTCTTTAGAGATTACTGTTTGTTACTCCCCAGGTCACCTCGAATGTGGGCTGCTTCTGGTCATAGCTATCATTTATTTTGATATTTAGTTTCTAATGACTGATCACCCTTTGAAGGGCGTACAGATTGGTCTGACTCTGGTGGCAGCATGTACCATTTGTACTGAGGAGGGGACACAACTGGAAATCTGTGTCAGGCTTCCTATAAGTGTTTCTAGGTATAAAACCCTATGTCACAAGATGGGCTGCCAACTGGCTTACTGAAAGAACCCACACTGTGAAAGTAGCAGACTCCAAATCAGACCAGACCAATGACAAGTAGAGTACCACAAGGTTCAGTCCTGGGTCCTCTCCTGTTTGGTATCTACTTCTCTGAAGTACAGGCTAACACAGAAGGTCTTTGGCTAACTAAATTCGCAGATGACTGCAAAGTAGGAGCCATAATTGAAACTCCTAACGATGTAGACATCCTACAAAAGGGCCTCACTGAGACAGATGCCTGGTGTCAAAGACATGGTCTCAAGCTCAATGCCAAGAAGTGCATTGTCATCCCCTTTGGTAAAAATACTGTACCCATGAACTACCACATAGGCGGTAGTTAACAACACCAAAAGTGTAATAAGAGACCTTGGGACACAGGTGGACAGTAGTCTCTCCTTTGATAATCACATTGCCAAAGTGGTCAGGAAATCCTTCTACGTGGCACACCTCATCACAAAAGGTTTCTCATCCAGAAAAAAAGAGGTTATTGTTCCCCTCTACTCATCACTCATTAGACCCATTATAGAGTACAATGCCCCTACCTCACAAGACATCTACAACAACTGGAAAGGCCGCAAAAATACCTCACAAAGAGAATTACTGGCCTCAAACAGATGCCTTACACAGACCGTCTCAAAAAGCTCCAGCTTTACTCCGTCGCATATCGCCTACTCAGAGGTGATCTCTGCCTAACATACAAAGCTACGTCAAACCCAGAGCTGTTGGACATGCTCCACTTAAAGAAATCCCAATCCCTCCGAGCTACATGCTCTAGGGACCTAAACATTGTCATCACAATAAACAGAACATGCTGGAGGCATAGATTCCTGTCCCAGAGACTTCCCATACTCTGGAACAGACTACCTATCTATGTCAAACAGAGCTCCTCATTAGCACTCGTCAAGAAAAATCTTGATGATTGGATGGGTAATAGGAAATTCACCCCGGGGATCACTTCTGTGATTCTGCTCGACAGGGGCACAGGAAAATAATTTTCTTGGGTGGCGAAAGCCAGGGTACATTTTTGGCTAGGCTTGTATAGGCCCTAGGGCCAATAGCCTAGTACCTACCTATGAACCTACGAGTGTGTGAAATTTAAACTTATTGAGTGGGAGTGAGTCAGAGGTCTTAAACTGGAACACACTACTCTGAAGTGCATAATGTTCCTGTTGTGCTCTTAAGGGAAATTGAATTTGTGTGCTTTGTGTGACACTTCCACACTGGAGTCAGTAGTGAGGATTGAAGCTCCTTAATTACTGACCCGGGTATTAAGTGGGGGACGTCTCATACTGATGGCAGTCCAGTGGGATACTAAATGGACATCACATTATTGGTGGTAGTCTGTTGGGATACTAACTGGATGTCACACTATCCATATGATAATGAGGGCTATTGTTAGCAGCAATCCAAAATCCTGTACCCAGTTAATGGCTGCTAATTCAGTACCTGCAAATCTCCAATTATATGTATCACAAAAGATGACCAAAAAACAAAAAACTTTTCTTCCACGGAGGGTGAGTGAGCCAGAGCCACCTGCTCATTCTTAATATCCCCCATTAGGCCCTTCCAGTGTCTTAGCCACTATCCAAACTTGTACTAAGTTATAGGACTTTATCCTTCTACACCACAGACCTGGGTATTTTCTCTTTCTTTTCTTTGCTTAACATCTTTGGAGTACCCATTTTAAAGGCCGAAATGGGAAGAAATTAATAAAGCAGTTTTCTTGTCCAGAGCATCTACAAAATATCCCAACTAACAAACTAAAACGGAGTAAAAAGGTCCCACAGGAAAACAAACTGGTTAAAAAAAAAACACAAAGAAAAATCTAGCAAGGCTAGACCTTGACCTTTTACTCACTGTTTTAGTTTGTTAGCTGGGATATTTTGTAGACAGCCTAACGTTTATTGATATCAGTTGCGTATGACAACTGTGTTTCCAAATGTCAAACATTCCTCTTATGCTGTGCTGATGATGCCATAAGAAGGCAGAAACATGCATTTCCACAGCTAGAGGAGTTTGGCTTTATTGGCCTGAAATGGTCCATAAATAGACTTAAAGGTAAAAGAAAGTGTCATGGACATTCAGAATTGCCATTTAGCTGAAACACCTGATATCCTTAAGGGGTAATTTGCACATATCCCATGTTGCCTCTGATACAAGAGATTTAAGGTATAACACAGTGTAAAGTCTAGCTTTGCTTGTCCAGGAGAAGGAAAAAGATCTCACTGCCCATGCTCTCTGACATGGAAATCTAACAATCCAAAGCAGAACAGGAGCCCAACAGTAGCCAACAGAAAAAGATGTTAATCCCAAAAAACTCTTTCTTTTAACGTAAAGTCAATTTAATAAAAATTTTTCTCACGTTTTCGTCACTTTAAGTAACTTCTTCAGACACACAGACAAATAGCAGTTACACAGTTTCTGCAGTATTTAAACCATGTAGCATGAAGTCATGTGACTAGTAGCAGCAGTGAATTAAAGGTGCAAAGCACAATAATTCAAACACTATTAAAATAAATATTCAAACTTACATACTACCTCAAATAAATATTAATGTCATTAGTGAAAAGTTAAAAATACACTATCGTGTAAGATTTCTTAATTTAAGCAAACATGAAATATTACAATTGTCATTCAAACCAGGCAAGCAGAAAGCATTAAGTGCTAACTGCCATTCTAGTTCTCGTACCTCTAATAGTACTGAATATGGGCCACCTCTGATGTCAGGAAGTACGTGGTCAATAGCTTGGAACGTGAAACTATGTCCACCATTTAATGAAACATGCTTTGCTAAAGCATTTTCGGTTTTATTTTTGCTAATCGCATAAGAGTGTTCGTAAATTCTCTCACGAAGCTTCCTGTCCGTTTTCCCTATATAGAAAGTCAGACATAAGGTACAGGAAGCTAAGTAAACAATGCTCTTGGACTCACAATTCAACTTATGATTGATATAAAATTTACATGTATTCAATACTCTAAAGGAATTACCTGTTTTTATGTATTTACACATCCTACATGCTCCACACATAAAGGTTCCACTAAGTCTAGAAGTACGTTTAGTGCTTTTAATTTCAAAAAAAAGTTTTTAAATTAGTGCCTCTTCTATAAACAATGCTGGGTGACTGGCCAATTCTGTCAACTAGGGAAGAGTCCTTATAAAGGAAACTCCAATTTTTGTGGAGAATTAATCTAAGTTGGTCACTGTCTTTACTAAAGGTGGTTATAAAAGTATTGCATAAAGAGGTCTCCCTTGTTTGCTGAGTCATTGAAGGTTTTATAAAGGTAACCAAGTCATTGTTTGGTGACTGTGTAGTTTGAATGGCAACCTGGCTAGGAGGTGACTCTACCAGGTTAACATCAATGACAACGGAAGGTGAGGTCAAGAGTGGTTGAACTATACCTCTACTCAGTTTGTTTACAAAACAATTTCTTCAGTTAAGTCATTTATTAAACTAACCGGGTAGCCTCTATTGCAAAACATGTCTCAAGAGTTGACATTCAGAATTAAAGTCGTTTTCATTAGTACACATCCTTGCGGCTCTAATGAGTTGACCTTTCACTATTGAAAGTTTTTGCCTGTAAGGGTGTGCACTAGAAAAATGTAAATAGGAGTTGCAGTATGTAGGTTTTCTATAAATTTTGGAAACATATCTCCTATTTACTATATCTTTTTTTATATTTACATCCAAATAGTCAATACTAGTAGTGTGAAAAGTGTAAGTAAATTTAAAAAATGATGTAGTGGAGTTAAAGTAATCAATCATTTGTTAAGCGTGTGATTAATTTCCTTTAAAAATCACAAAGATGTCGTCTAAAAATCTGGTATAAAAAGTGAAGGAAGTGTAAATTTCAGAGTTATTGAATACAAAATATTCTTCCCATTGAGCCATAAACATGTTCGCCACGCTCGCTCCGCAAGGGGAGCCCATAGCAACTCCATGTTTTTGTAAGTAGATCTTGTTGTTAAAAATGAAAAAGTTGTTGGAAAGTATAATATCAATTAACTCAGTTGCCAGGTCACTATCCCTTTGTGGAGCTTTTTTATTTTTCATATAAACGTCTACCCACTCAACCGCTTCTAAGTGTGGAATAGAAGTGTATAAGTCAACTACATCGATGGTAAGAAAGTTATCTTCTTGGTTAACTTCTAAAATGTTCAAACTTTTCAACAAAGTCTACGAGTTTTTGCATACTCGTGACTCAAATTTAAGATATTTTTCTAATATTGAGTCAAAATTTTGCACATGGATATGTCAAGGAACCTCGACCATCAATAAGTGGACTCATAGGAAGGTTGTGTTGGTTCTGATGAATCTTTGGTATTCCAAACATGACAGGTGTTTTTGGGTAGAGAATATTAATGTAATTGAATGTATCCAGGTCAATTTTGGCTTCTATAAACAGATCTCTGAAGTACACTCTAATCCTTGATTGTTAAGAGATGCCTTAGCATAGGCCAGACAATTCAAGGCTAACTCCATTTTTTTATTATAATCAGTGATGTCAAAGATAAGTCCACCACCTTTGTCTGGTTTAACTAAACGGACCTGAGCTGATCCGAGTAGTTTTAGTGCTCTTAACTGTTCCGTAATGTTGCTCTGTTTATAAAAAGTATTACTAGCTCTAATGAAAGGTATGTGTCTAATATCTGACTCACACACGCTTTCATAAAGAGCTAAAAGGGGATGAAGAGGAGGGTTGAACGTACTAGCAGCCCTAAGTACATGTGCAGGTTGTTGAACATTGCCGAATAAAAAGGAAAGGTTTAATTTCCTTATATAACACTTTAAGTCTAACAAAGTTTTTACTACATTGATGTTATTACTTAACACGTGTGTTGCCCTTTGCTAGCAGTTCTACCAAATTTGCTTCTGTAACAACAGATGAAAAGTTGTAATTAAAGTCCCCTTTAGAATTAGTAAGAACAACAAGGTTATTTACTGCAACAGAGTCATTAGGAACTATCTCTTCCGACGGTTGTACTGCCTTTTGTTCCTCTGATGTGGAGGGTGACGTGCCCCAGTAGTGGGCATGTTGTTCTTGTCCTGGTGAAAATTTCAAGCAAGTTGATTGTTGCTTGCCCCTCACGTGAATTGTTAGCCCGAATTCTTTCACTTCGCCTAACTGTGTCAGCGAAATCAGTGTTATTAACCTCAGATTCAAGTGGTAATAGACTGTCAACAGAATTATTATTAGTTGAATTGACTTCTGCCAGGGGCGGCACCATGTTGGAATTGTGCCAAACCTGTGAAATTTGTGGTCTATGATAAGTAGAGCCATTAGTGTATGCCATACGGTCACGGTTCATTTTTTTAATCTTGTTGTTTTTAAGTCTGTCCAACAATTGCTCAATACTGGTAAAGACTCTGTTGTAGTCAAACCTATATCTAACAAAGTCAGGATGTTGTTTAATAGTTTTATCCAAGTCTTCGACTTCCTTCACTAAATTCTCAGTCTGCAATGAGTAGTGTTTTATCATTAACTCCATAAGCTGAAAATCTTGCTGGTCAAAAAAAGAAAGTAATTCTGTGTGGAAAGGAGAATCTGGGATTAAGCTAGTTGGATATCAATAGCAGCTAAGGCCCTTAGGTACTATGCTTTCAGATAAACATAGTCTAAAATATACCACCTCGAGTTGGAGCTTCTTCAGTTTTAAGAGTTTCACATCAAAAGATTTCAATTTGTCAGCAAGCGAACATAAATTTGTCTGAGGTAGGTTAACATTACCAGCTGGTTGTTTCTGGGGGTTAATATAAAATATAAATAAAATATAATCCTTGTATATTGTATACTGATTGCATACACACTTTTTATTTGAGGTAGTATGTAAGTTTTAAGATTTTATTTTAATAGTGTTTGAATTATTGTGCTTTGCACCTTTAATTCACTGCTGCTACTAGTCACATGACTTCGTGCTACATGGTTTAAATGCTGTAGAAACTGTGTAACTGCTGTTTGTCTGTGTGTCTGGAGAAGTTACTTTACTTAAAGTGATGAAAACATGAGGAAAATTGTTATTAAATTGACTTTACGTTAAAAGAATGAGTTTTTTTGGGATTAACATCTTTTTCTGATGGCTACTGTTGGTCTCCTGTTCTGTTTTGGATTGTTCATTTTTTCCGCCCAGTTTATTTGTTTGACATGGAAATCTCAGACTTGTCTCCAGCTGGCAATTCTTTGTGATGAAAAATCTATCTCTGGGATTCCCCACCTTTGCACTTGGTCTTGGTAAAGGTACCTGAGCAATATCTATTCATGCAGACTTCACAAAGATATGCTGGACTTATTCACAAAGTTCTGGTATGAGGGGATGTAAGTGGTCAGGCAATGTGGATCCTGCTGACAGGCTGGGACCCACTGCATCATGACCAACCTTATACAGTGGTAAGAAGGGGTGCTCCTCCACCCCTGCTTGACTATGTACCACATCTCCCTGATGTTACTTATCACTTTCAGTGTGTCCAGGTACAACAATGTGTGCAACGCCTATACAGCCAGCCGATGCCAAAGCACATTTTTTTTTATATTTATGTGCTCACCACAATTATGGCATTCCACTTGCCTTGGATCTTCACTTGGGCATTATGTGCCATTCTCCCTCATTCAGATCTGAAACATTTGTTGTCAAGGTCTAAGTATTTTCTGGAGTCACAAAGGGCATTTTCTGGGCTGGCAAACACCTGATGGGGACTAGCAAAAGAATCCTCCCTTTATGGCAGGGATCAACAACAGTATCCAACAGCCTGCAAAGAGTTGGCCTATGTCAGGCCTACAAGGCATCCTCCAACCATATACTGATGGATTTACTGCATATCAGCAAGATAAATTGCTTCAGAAATACTTGGTCTAGGGATCTAAACCTCTTCTACAACAGAATGATTTGGAGGGACATGTATATTTTTATTTATTTTACATTTGTTTACTGGGACTGTCTGGCTGATCAAGACTGACCCATTTTCAGCGGAGGCCTGGGGAGAAAAGCTCCAATTTACATTTGCAAAATCCTATAAACATTGAACATAAAAATAAAAGTTATATAACAAGTATGGCAGTCTGTAGAACAAGATTATAAGCATCGTGTTAAATTATACATATTAACCTCAAGACAGAAAATAAGTGACAATTCATATGAATTGATTTTATTTATTTTATTTATTTGCAGTTGTTTAACCAGGATAGTCCACTGGGCCAATAAGAACCCATTTTCAATGGAGTCCTGGGGAGAAAAGCTCCTACACAAAGGTTACCGTAGTTTACAGATTAAATCTTTGGTGGTTCTATGACAAAACGAAAATTACAGCAGTTACAATAAAATTAATAGGTTACATTTAGTAGAAAACAAAACATTGCTTTAGTAAATATTCAGTTTCTTGAGATGGAATTGTACAAGCTGAGAATTACAAGAAGTTATTTACAACAGGCGTAGTATTTGCTAGATGCAAATATGAAGTTGGTGTCTGGAATATATGAGACAGTTGCCTGTAGGAAGTGGAGAATAGTCTATGAGGGGTGGGAGCAGGAGCATTCCCATGTGGATGTAAGTGCTGTGATTTTTTTAAAGGCAGGGAGGTTGTTGGTGGTACGGATGGAGGGAGGGAGGGAGGAATGGAGTTCCATAGGCGTGCCAGGGCAAAGGACAGGAGGTTTTGTCCTGGAGAGCGAAGGGGTTTGTACAGTTCTATTAGGTTTTGGCTGCTAGATCTTAGGAGTCTTTCTGGGTGGTGCATTTTAAAGGTAGAGGAAAGGGAGGGACAGAGGGAGGGGTGAAAAATTAGTCTGTGTGCATAAGTAAGCTGAGTATAGGAGACAGAGCTGGGAAGCTCCAGCCAGTTTAGTTTGTGGAGGGATGTGCAGTGATGGGTTGATGATTTGTGGCTAGAGGCAAATTTGGCAATTTTATTATAACAAGAGGACAGTTTTGTCTTGAGAGATGATTGTAGGTTTGTTAGGAGAGGGGCACCATAAAGGAGGGAAGGGATGAGAAATGTAGTAGTTGATATAATGTAAATCAGTGATACGTTTAAAGCAGTAGAAGTAGATCTTGCAGGGGATACATGTGCTGTATTACAGACTCCCCATCCAGATAAAACAAAGTTCATCCCTGTTCATATTCATTGCATCAGGACAGAACACAGAAAATCTATCCCAGGACTGCCCCCTGTAGTACTAAGGAAACAAAGACAGCTCCTAAATGCTTTATCCCATGCATGGATTCCCTCAAATTACCTACGGTCTGTTTAGCCACAGCACAATGTGATAAAGAAATCTCTAACAGAGCTCAAAACAAAAAACTTAATACAAATTAATTGCTTGGGAAAAGTTACACTTATTATTGCAAACATTTTAATTAATTTCCTGAATATATACAAATGTTTAACTTTGTTATGGACTCTGTATATATATATTTTTTCAGTTATGATAGTAAATATGTTACTGTTGATATTGTTCTTATTAAAAATAAAAAACATTTTTGGAAAAAAATGTATCTATGGTATGATCCCAGTTATTCTTACTAGGGGTAATGTACAATTATAGACCATGGCATGGGTAAGGCCAATCTATACCCAAATGGGATGGATACCTTGAGCACAAAAACAAAACAAATGGCTAGGCTTAATGGACTGCAAGGACAGCTACACTAGTACTTGCTTATGAACCTATGAGAAGTAGTAATTTCTCCATTAGGTGCTCTTGGTTCTCCTAGAGATTCCTAACATATCCCTGGATCTTTTGCCCACTCTTCCTTGCAAAAGTGCTCCAAATCTGTCAGATTGTGAGGGCATTTCTTGTGCACAGACATCTTCAGGTCAACCCACAGATTTTCTATTGGATTTAGGTCTAGGATCTGGCTGGGCCATTCCAAAACTTTAATTTTCTTCTGGTGAAGACATTCTTCTGTAGATTTGGTTGTATGCTTGGGGTCATTGTTGTGTTGAAAGGTGACATTTCTCTTCATCTGCAGCTTTCTGGCAGACACCTGAAGGTTTTGGGCCAAAAGTGACTGGTATTTGGAACTGTTCATAATTCCCTTCACCTTGACTAAAGCCTCAGTTACAGCTGAAGAAAAGCAACCCTAAAGCATGATACTGCCACTACCATGCTTCACCATGGGGATTATGTTCTTTTGGTGATGCAAAGTGTTGCTTTTACTCCAAACTTACCTTTTGGAATTGTGGCCAAAAAGTTCAACTTTGGTCTCATCAGACCATAACACATTTTCCCACATGGTTTTGGGAGGCGATGTATTGTTTTGCAAATTTTAGCTGGGCCTGGATGTTTTTCTGTGTAAGAAAAGGCTTCCGTCTTGCAACCCTACCCCATAGTCCAGAAATATGGGGAATATGGGAGATTGTTGTCACATGTAGCACAATACCAGTACTTGCCAGAAATTCCTGCAGCTCCTTCAGTGTTGCTGTAGGTCTCTTGGCAGCCTCCCTGACCAGTTTTCATGTTGTCTTTTCATCAATTTTGGAGGGACGTTTTTTGCAATGTCACTGCTGTTCCATATTTTCTCCACTTTCTGCTGACCATCTTCACTGTGTTCCATGGTATATCCAATGCTGCGCAAATTTTTTTGTACCCTTCTCCTGACTGATACCTTTCAACAATGAGATCCTTTTGATGCTTTGTAAGCTCCCTGCTAACAATGGCTTTTGCTGTAGCAGGCAGTAAACTGAGTAAATGTCAGGAAAATTCTACTAGGATAGCTGAACTTTATTTGGAGTTAATCAGAGTCACTTTAATTGATGGCAAATGTGTACCCAAGAAGACTGAATGCTGTAATTAAATCAAAAGGTGCTTCAACAAAGTATTAGTTTAAGTATGTGGACACACAACAAGGTATTAGTTCAAGGGTGTTCACAATTATGCAACCAGAGTATTATACATTTATTTTTTATATTTTTCCCCAAACAGATTTTCTTGTTTTTCAATTGAATTGTACAGGTTATAGGTCACACTACCAGTGGGAAAAGTTTTTAAATGATTTATTGTGGTCGCATTTTTTTACATCACAAAAACCTTGCATTTTAACAGGGGTGTGTAAACTTTTTACATCCACTGTATGCTAACAGGAACTCAGGAGAAGCTCCTTATAAAAAAGCACATCATCAAAATGTCAAAGCTTACTTGCCCAAAGAAAGGAGGCAATAACCCTAAAATGGAAAAAAAATAATCTAGGAATCATAACACAAGGATAGCTGTATACAAAGGAGTATATACATCCATACCCTGACAAAGAAAGAAAAAATCAAATTCACATATATTCTCACTGTTGAGTTTGCATTTAACAGCTGAATAAAACCATTATGTTCTTCCAGGATGCCATGGCATCTCATTATCTATTGTAAGAGCCATGAAATAGTGTGAAAAGCCTTCGCAAACTCCATCAACAGTGCTCCTGCTTCTCTATTCTCCTTATAACAAACTGCCTGCAGATTTAACCATATTCCAATTGCCTGTGACATTTGGGAGTAACACCTTACCTAAGCTCATCACCAAAATCTTTTAAATTTGTGTTTAACAAAGAGATTGGCCTATAATTGACCATCAACAAGGGGTCTTTTGAGGGTTTTAAAATTATTACCTTTGACTTAGTTACTTCTGGTGGGAAATCCCAAATGCTGATTGCTTGGCAAAAAAAAGAGCAAAACGTGTGTGTGGTGGTGGTAGGGGTCTAAGGGTTTTAGCAGTCTGCTGTAAGGCCATCCAGCCCTAAATGCTTTCCCCATAGTTAAGGCATCTACAGTTAACTTCAGGTATGCTTATAGGGGTCCTTAGGGTTTCCACTTTACCCTTTGGTCTCTCATAAGGCAAAGATGTTCAAACTTGTGTCATTACTAAGAGACTGCAATCTAAAAGAACCTGTATATTCTTCCATAAATACCTGGTTAACCTGACCAGGGTTTAAGCATACCCAAGTATCCCTATTCTTAATATTCAACAGAAACACGTTATCCTTCCATGCTAATACCTTACTGGAGGTGATCCCTGTGTCCCAATAAAGAAACGTACACGTTTCCACTTTTCATGCACCCTCCAATATTGCTGTACCTTAACATTTTGCTTCACATTCTTAATTTACCCCAATATTTCTCCATCCTGAAACCAGCTTTGCTTAAACTACTTATCCACCTAGTTGGTGCTTTAACCCTTCAACTTCAATGACTGAGACGCATGTTTCTATCCATGTAAGCTGACAGTTCCTTAAATTTTCCCTTAAATACTACCCCTTTTGCAAAAAATACCCCTTTCATGGGGGCAGTGCTTATCCCAACAATAAATTATCCATTGTCTCAGCCATAAAAGAGAGAAGTCGCTCCACAACAGCAGGGGGCAAAGTTGTGCTGGTAGGCTGGAGGGATTGTGATACCTAGGACAAAGCTTAGTAGTACCATGGCATGATATGATAATGTGGCTTGTTCAACAATCACATCAGGTTGGTGGTGAGAAAAATGCCCACTCACCCGACAAAAATGTAGTCTACTGGCCACACGTTGTGCAAAAAAAGTATAACTGTGCACAGTTGGACCTGGCACCCTCTATATATCGCCACTAACTGCAGTTCCATTATATACCCCAGGAGTGGTTTGACCGATTGAGGTAATCTGCACACATCCTAGGAGACCAGTGGCAGATCTAATGCCTTTTTTAAATCCCCACCTATGACAACCTCATAATTGTGTTTCAACATACTATCGACTGTTGTATTCCAGCTACACAAGGGTTCAGGGTAGTCTTCATTATGACCATAGAAATTTGCAAGAATCGAGACTCCTTGAGGGGTACAAACCCTCATAGCTATCCAGCACCCTTTGTTGTTTTTAAGCACTATTTGAGTTTGCCACCATAGCTCCCGTACAATTAGCAGAGCCACCCTACATTTAGATGGAGCACAGCAACATTTCATCTCCCTTTCATTTTAAGAAGGCCTATGCGACCTTACTTTTCTTAATTTTGTCATCCTGAAGTAAACCACTTTTGCCTTTCTCCTTTCCAATAAAGACATGATCACACTAGCTTTTACAGGGGATTACATTCTTTTCACATTCCATAACATTACTATTCCTTGAGGTGCTTAGGAGTTCAGTTGTGAGCCTCTACAAGTTTCAGTATGACTGCAGTTGTCAACTTTCTTTTGAACTGCATTGGTTGATACCACTTATTAACAAGGGTATTATTACAATCTGGTTTAAATTATGCTACCCTTCTTTGCTTATAAAGCAAAATGAAAGGAACAAAAAAGCCTCAGGATGGGAAAAATAAGGTCAACTGCTAGGCAGCTAATGCCCACACCACCCAGACACTGCTACAGTTTGCTGTGAGGGAAAGGTTAGTTTGCTTTTTGTTTGTTGTACTTTGTATTACTTTATTGCCTTTTTCAATTTTGTATACTGTGATTTGTTTTCTTTACACTGTGTTTTAATTGTATTCTGCTTTTAACTGCATATTAAAACTTTAAGAGAGACCACAGCTCTGTCTCGTGAGTCAGACAGAAATTTTTCCCACCCTCCTACTAGGTCACTGTTGTGTTCTACACCACTGTCTTTCTAGTTGCCTGCCCCTTATGTTAATTTGACCATATATATCTCATTTCCTCTCTGCTTTTACTGGCTGGTGTGACTAAGCACAAACTTATCATTTTGTGAAATCACTCCCCTTCAACTATTTAAATGTATTGACCATCCTATTTTATTCCATAGTACGAAAATACAAAAGTGACCACCCCCTTTCAATCTATCTTGCAGTTTTAAAAATAGTGACACTGTACTAAAACTTTACAGAGGTAAAACTTAATTTGCCTACTTTCACATCTAACTCCTCTAGTGCACAGTGCAGTGTTTAGGATAAACCATTTTTTCATCTTACCTCTAAGCATCTTTAGCAAGATCACCAGTTACTGGAGAGCCCACATTCTGCCTCTCAGTACTCATCTTGGGACTAGTGCTTCTGCTTTCTCCTGGTGAGAGAAGGAGTGCAGTTACATTGTTTCCTGGAGACTGCTGATCACAAGAAAGCTTAATAACTGCTTTATAGGTGACATCTTGGAATCTGTGCTTATATTCTGATCCTGGTGAGAGTAGGAGCAAAGTGCATTGATTCCTGACTCTTTCTGGTTGGAGAGTGAGTGTCTGTACTTAATGTACCTGACTGGTCTGGTTGCTACTCGAGGCATCTACCAGGAAAAGGCTACAAAAGCCTGCAGACCCTTGCATCATCTGGGACAAGACTGTGGATCACCAAACAGGCTGTGGCCTGCTTCTCTTCTTGGGATTGGTGCTAACAATTTGCTTCTGGTGAGAGAAGAAGCAAAGGAGTATTGTTTCCCAACAGAGTGAAGCTGTGCTGAGACCAGCATTAGTAGTACCAAGGCAGTATTCATGCGACTCCACTCTTTTCATCATTCTTGACAAGTTAATTCTTTATTTTTCAATAAGTACTGCTTGATTTCTTTCTAACTTCAGCATATCTGCCTAAATACTTCATCCTTAAATTTTCAGGGTCTACTTATTAGTTTCCCCTCAAGTACTTGGCAGTGCTCTGCACAGACTCAGATTCCCTGAGTGACATTTTTCCTGTAAAAGGAACATACAAGGAAAAGTACAGTTTTGTACCTACCATAAATGTAGATGTTCAAGTGCTAATACAGCTGCAGTAATCACAGATGGGTTTTCTGCTGTCAGGCAGGTCCTCGGTCGGCCGAATTCCAAAGTCTAGGTCCGGCGTCGGTTGTTGTCGCTCTCTTTCCTGACGTCAGTGCGACAGGGGTATATAAGACACAGCCGACGCCATTTTCTTTAGTCTTTCTTGCCCCAGATGTCAGGTGCCCCCAGAAGGAAGGCAATACATAAATTATATATATAATCATGCAATGCAATATAATAAAAAATCAGTAGTTGCAAGCAAATACACCATAGAAGGATAACCCAATCAGGTTGTATGAGGAGGTGTTAGCCACTAGACCTTTACCAAGAGGGGAAGGAGGGGGGGAAACCTGTACTGCAGCTGTATTAGCACTCGAACATCTACATTTATGGTAGGTACAAAACTGTACTATGTTCATCGTGCATACAGCTGCAGTAATCACAGATGGGTAGAATCCCAAAGCTACGCACAGGGTGGTAGGCACTAGGTGGAACTGGGAGGAGCCAGAATGCCCTGCAACACAGCAGTGGCAAAACCTGCTCTAGTTTTGGAGTATAAAGGCAGGTGGTAGTGTTTTGTGAAGGTATGCACAGAACTCCAAGTGGCTGCCTCCAAAATATCTTTGGTAGGGACTCCTCTGAGGAAGGCTGTTGAGGTAAGCTGTGGCCCTTGTGGAGTGGGATCTGATGCCTGTAGGAACCGATTTGCCATGATAGGAGTAACAAAACCGTATGCAGTGGCCTATCCATTTTGAAATTGTCTGTTTGGAAAATGGCTTCCCTTGAGCTCCTACAGCATAGGACACAAAAAGTTGTTCTGATTTCCTGAAAGGCTTTGTTCTGTCCAAATAGTAACGTAGCTGTCTATGGATGTCTAAGGAATGTAGCAGCCTTTCCCCTTTGTTTTGAGGATTGGGGTAAAAGGTAGGTAAGTGTATGGCCTGATTTAAAGCTATCCTGGATACTACCTTAGGCATAAATGACGGGTTGGTTCGTAGGGAAACCCTGTCCTGATGGAAGATGAGAAAGGGCTGCACAGCCATGAGGGCTTGTAGTTCCGAAACCCTACGAGCTGAGGTAATGGCCGGAAGGAAAGCTGTTTTCCAGGACAAATATTGCAAATCTGTTGAGGCAGCTGGTTCAAAGGGAGGCAATGTTAATTTTTCTAGAATGTAATTAAGATCCCAGGCTTGTATTGGTGGTTTCCTTGGAGGTCTTATATTCTTAGCCCCTCTGAGGAACTGTCTTAAAAGTGGGTGAGAGAATAAGGGTGGATCAGTGTTGTATTCTGCAGAAATGGCTGAAGCATGAATTTTGATGGAGGAAAATGAAAGTCCACTGTTCAACAGCTCAGCTAGGTACTGTAATATCTGAGGCAAATTCAGTTTTCTAGGATCCTGGCCTTTTTTCTCATTCCAAGCACAAAACCGTTTCTATTTTGCGGAGTAAGCCTTTCTAGTAGATGGCCTTCTGGCCTCCAAAATGACATCCTGCACCTCTTTGGAGAGTAGGGTCTGTTGTGGTGTTAAGGAATTTTCCATGCAGCCAGATTGAGTGTTTTCAGCTGACTGTGAAGAGTTTTGTAGCTGTGCTGAGTCAGTAGAAGAGGCATTAGAGGTAGGGTCCAGGGAGGAGTATGTGTTAGGCTCCTCAAGAGTGGGTACCAGTGTTGTCTTGGCCAGTCTGGAGCAATCAGTATCATCTTTGGTCTGTCTGCTCTTGCTTTCAAGAGCACCTTGGGCAGAAGAGGCAAAGATGGGAAAGCGTAAACTGTCCATGCTGCCCAACTGAAAGAAAGGGCGTCCACTCTCCAGGCCTTTGGATGAAAGGTCCTTGAACAGAACTTTTTCAATTGATGATTCCTGTGGGAGGCAAAGAGATCTATGTCTGGCCTTCCCCACGCTTGGATTATCTTTGTAAACATTTGAGGATGTAACTTCCATTCGTGTGGGTCTGTCATATTTCTGCTTAGATTGTCTGCCAGCGTGTTTTCCAATCCTGGCAAGTACCGTGCTTGAAGTTCGATTTGCCATTCCACAGCCAAGTTCCAAAGTGACATGGCTAGCCTGCACAGGGGGTATGAATGTGTTCCTCCTTGTTTGTTTATGTACCACACTACTGTGGTGTTGTCTGTTCTTATCAATAATTGCCCTGGATGCAGGAGGTCCTTGAAAGCTGTAATTGCATTTATCACTGCTAGCATTTCTTTTTGATTGATGTGAAGGTGCTTTTCCTTTTGGGACCATTTGCCCTGAATGTACCTGTCTGTCATGTGCGCCCCCCAGGCGTAGTCTGAGGCGTCTGTTGTGATGACTTGATTTGCTTGAGGCTTGCAGAATGGAAGACCTGTGTTTGATTGGCATGCTTGGGCCCACCATAGAAATTCCTTTTGCAAACATGGGATTATTGGTATTATTGTTTCCAAACTGTGGCTGTGTTGAGAACATAGGTTTCTTAGGTACCATTGAAGTTTTCTCATATGCAACTTTGCACATGGGATTAAAAGAATGCAAGATGCCATGAAGCCCAGAGCCTGCAGGATTTTCCTTGCAGTGAGCCTGGTACAATTTGCTAGTATTTTGAAGTACTGAGTTAGTTGCCCCTGTTTTTCTGGCGTAAGATAGGCCATCTGGGTGTTTGTGTCCAAGTTGGCACACAGGAAAGTTATTTTCTGAGTTGGTGTTAGCCTGGATTTCTCTTTGTTGACTGTGTATCCCAGAGAATTCAATAACCGTGTTACATAAGCCAGATGTTCCAGAAGTATGTGCTTGCTGTCCGCTTGGATCAGGCAATCGTCCAAATAAGGGTAAATTTGTATCCCTTGAAGTCTGCAGCAGGCAATTACTGATGCCAGGCATTTCGTGAATACTCTGGGCGCAGTAGATAAGCCAAAGGGCAATGCAGAGAATTGATAGTGGATTGAACCTGCAAGAAATCTGAGGTATCTTCTGCAGCATGCAGGTATGCCTCCTTGAGGTCCAATGTTACCAGCCAAAACTCCTTGCCCAGCATGGGAAGAAGCTGCTGTAATGTGAGCATCTTGAATTTTGAATGCAGTAGAAATGTGTTTAGGATGGATAAGTCCAAAATGGGTCTCCAGTCGGTTCCTTTCCTTGGTACCAGAAATAGTCTGGAATAAAAACCTTGACCTTGTTTGTGAGTAGGTACCTCTTGAATAGCTTTCATGTCCATGAGCTTTGAAATTTGTATTTGAGCCTCTGCCCTTTGATTGTGTGGCAGGTTCGGCATGCCTCTCATTTTTGGAAGAGTGTGAAAATGAAATCTGTAGCCTCTGTTTATAATGTCCAGGATCCATTTGTCTGTTGCGATAATATGCCAATTTCTTGTAAATAATGCCAGCTTTCCTCCCAAGGGTGCTGCCAGCTGAGACTTGCTTGGCATGAAAAGGGGGAAGTCATTGGGTTTGTTCCCTGTATTGTTGTGCACCGTCTTCGCCACCTCTTGGTGCTGGAGTTTGCCATTGTCTGCCTCTATATGATCCTTGAGATTGTCCTCTGCCCCTTGTGCGCCTGTATCTACCTCTTTGGGGCTTGTCCGTGGCTGGAAAGGACCAATTTTTTGAAGGCCAATCTCTGCTAAAACGTGGTGGTTGAACCTGTAGAAAAGCTTTGACAGTTTGCATAGATTTAGCTTTTTCTTCCATTTTCCGTAGTATCTCCTCAGCATTAGTACCAAATAGTACATCCTTTTGTAAATGAGCATCTAGTAGTTTAGCTTTAACATGATCAGGCAAGGTTTGTTCCCTAAGCCAGGCATGTCTACGAATGACTGATCCTGTCACAGCAGCTCTAATTGAGGCCTCTAGGGCATCATAGCCACATTTGTAAGGTGTGTTTACCCACTTGTTCTACACTATGCATCATATCCTGCAACTCCTTCAAATCTGGTTGTTCAGGTTGAGACATTTTATTTCTTAATTGTGATAACAGAAACTACTGATATTTAAGCATATGGAACTGACAATTTAAGGCCCTCATGGCTAAGGTGGCCGAGGTATATACCTTTTTTCCCCACCTTTCTAAGGATCTAGACTATTTCAGAAGGTAGTGGATTCTTAGCAGTAGAGGCCTTCATTCCCTTGGGGCCCTGAGAAATGGTTTCAGGGTCAGCATTATGGCTTTTGTAAAGAAATTGGTGAGAGTTAGGAACTCTGTAGTACCTATCAGGCTTGACTGGGGCAGGAAGCAGGGAATCCGGATTAAGGCAAGCCTCCGAGTAAACATCATCAAGTATGTCCAAGACAGGAGGTATCGCCAGAGGTCTGTGCTGAGGTAACAAAATAAATTCCCTAAGTCTTTTCTTGGAATCGGAAAAGTCTTGGCCTTCCCAATGGAAATGTTCCCTCAAGGTGTGCAAGGTTTCCCCAAAAGAAAAATCCTCTGGGGGAGATACAGAAGGAATGGACTGCTCTGCATCAGAATCTTCAAAAGGGGAGTACGAGTGTTCCTCTTCATCAGAATGTTCTGAAAAAATGGAGCCCTGGTCAGAAGAGGGAGAATCTTCCTCCACTCTGGGTCTCTTGTCTGGAGGGGGTTGGGAACCCCTGATAAGAGTAATTAAATCCTCAGCCATTTTTAGCATCTGCTTTTTAGGCATGGGGCCTGGAGATGGGCCCTGTGCAACAGGCCTCTTGGGATGCATGGCTGATTTGGACTTAGTAAAGGCCTTTATGGAAAAGGAAGATGAGGGTCTAAAGACACCATGGGTGGAAGTGGACCTGTCCACATTAGGAGGCTCAACACTCACAGTGGCTTCGGTGGTTGTAGTCTGGGTATGGGCCGAGGTACCTGCGGTCTCGGTTACAGAAGACACTGCCAAAGAAGCGTTGTCGGTAGTTAGGGGCTGCGTAGGCGTCTCGCTGAGAACCGGACCACGTGGAGCTGGTTTTAGCGTGGTGTCGGTGGAGACCGCGGACCTCGCGTGTCAGTCTTTGTCCTTGCGTTTTTTGGACAAAACGGTAGTTGGAGTCTCACACGACATTTTATAATCAAAGGCTTTACCAAAAAAGTGCTGGGCGAACGCTGCCCGACGCTTAATAGTGCGTTTATTGAAAGTAGCGCAAAAGCGACAGCCCGAGACGTCGTGGTCTGGGCCTAAACAAGCTATGCAGAGGGAATGGAAATCCTTATGCGGTATTTGCTTCCCACAAGAAATACAATTGTTAACTTGTCTGACATCGGTCTGAGGCAAGAAAAGTTTCCCCAATGGGGTACTTAGCTTTAAAGAAGACTTCGGTTTCCAATTTTTCGTAATTTCAGGAGCTGGCCGACCGGCACTTGCAAACTGCTTCTGCTTCGGGCACCGCGCGGCAAAAATGACTGAAGAAAATGGCGTCGGCTGTGTCTTATATACCCCTGTCGCACTGACGTCAGGAAAGAGAGCGACAACAACCGACACCGGACCTAGACTTTGGAATTCGGCCGACCGAGGACCCGCCTGACGGCAGAAAACCCATCTGTGATTACTGCAGCTGTATGCACGATGAACATCAGCTCCAGTACTTATTAAATATTGACCATCCCTCCAGGCATGTCTAAAAGGTCGGTTCCCTGTGATTTCTCCTATTAACCTGGTGAACTTGGGCATTCTGAGGCAGTGTAGCAACTGGTTCACATACACAGACAACCCTCTCCTCTTACCTCCCAACACTCAGACTTGTGAAAGATGCACTTATAGATCCAAAAGGGTTTACATCCAGATTGAGAGGTCATTGGGACCCTCTATGCATCACTCATCAGACCCATCATAGAGTATAATGCCCCATTTGGGATGTACCTTACAAGACACCTGCAACAAATGGAAAGACCACAGAAGTACCTCACCAAGAGAATCACTGGCCTCAAGCAGATGCCCTATGCAGCTCGAATGAAGAAACTCCAGCTGCACTCGGTTGCATACCGCTTACTCAGAGGTGATCTCTACTAGACATACAAGGCCATGTCCAACCCCAGAATTGATGGACATGCTCCATCTAAAGAAAACCATATTCCCCTTGAGCCACACTCTCCATGGATCTAAACCTCACCACAACAATATATAGGATGTGCTGGAGGGATAGATTCCTGTCCCAGAGACTTCCCATGCTCTGGAACAAGATTTCAATCTACATTAGGCAGAGCTCCTCGCTAATCCTCCTCAAGAGGAACCTTGATGAGTGGATGGGAAACAAAGTTTACCCCAGGGATCACTTCAATGGCTCTGCTGGACAGAGGCACAGGGAACTAATCTAAGGGGGCAGCGAAAGCCAACACATTCTGGCTAGGCTTATAAATGCCTTGGAGCTCATAGCCTAGTACCTATCTATGAACCTAAATTGAAAGCCATGCACTCTCATGCCAAGACCGGAAAAGCTGGTCAAGAGGATGTCAACACCTGCATCACACCACATGCAACACACAGCCCTCCATAACACCCACCATCACACCTCTCACTTAAAAACACAAACCACACACCCACCTTCATGGAGACTCTCAATAAAAATCTACCCAAACAGCAGACACCACAAAGGCAGAAAGGCACTCAACCACCACAACACAGCACAAACCACAAGACACATAGCTCACCTACACAGTGTGCCCCTCGACCTAAGCTCCTAAGACAAAACAGCTTGCCCAATACACTAATCATAGGTGACTCGTTAGTGAGGCACACTGATGTCCCACTCACTAGGTTGAATAAGGAGAAGGTAACAGTCAACCGTCTATCGGGTGCCAGAATCCAACAACATATGTTCTCAGGTCAGTCCACAATAAGTACAGGTATGATTCTTGACTCTGTCATTGTCCATATGGGTGTGAATGACCCGAGACACACCTCCCTGGACTACATGAAAAGAGACATGGAGGAGCTCTAGGATTATGTGGCCCAGGCAGGTATGACCCTATTTTTCTTCACCACAATAATAATCCCTAAGCAGCATCCTACCATCTCCCAGAATTATATCGCAGACAAGCAAAAAATGATGGACTTCAACAATTGGATAAGTTTCAGGCGTTATTCTAAGGGGATCCAGTATGTGTCTGCTTGGGATGACATGACTGACAGACCTTAATGCTTTGCCAGAAATGGCCTGCATCTATCACCCCTGGGTTTCTGGATACTGGCTCTTACCACCCCTATAGTCCCTTTTTTATGCGATGTTCCTGTGATGCCTGTCCACTGGCCCAGTAATCAACGAGCCTCAATCCTCACCACTAACACCAGTGAGGGGCATCCTCATTGGGAGGATAAATACACACACAGTACAGTACAAGAGCACACAGAGATCACAGTCAGTCTGGAGCTAATTTCTCCCTTTCTCTCCAGATCCCCAATAAGACTCCACACTTGCACAGCTACAGGGTCCAGATCTCAGCCTAGTGGTCAAGCTAAAACCTCCAACACCCTCTCTGTCCAACCAGTGCTTCATGTCCCTGCCCAAGTAGCTGACACACACTTTAAGATTTGATTTGCATACAAACACAGACACTTCTGAGGAAGGCTGAATCAGGCTCTCCAGCTATGCCCCCTTTCTGCCCAGACTATACAGTAGAAATCACTGCCACCAACCACTACTTAGCAGCTACTATAAGGCCCTTCCCAAAGGATGACCAATTTCACTATGTGCTATTACTGTTATCCAAATAGTAAGTGTGATCAAGGGCTAAGACTAATCTAGAGTGGCTTAGTACAGTGTCACCAAATGCATGCAAGTACTTTAAGAGCTTAAATTATCTCTACACAAAATAGACACATTTAAAAGTTTTAAAAATATTTAACAATAATAAATAAAAAACAAGACAATACTAATCAATTCAACAGAGTGCTGATAGAGAGTTCAGAAATCACAAGAAAGTACTTTAAAACAATATTGTAGGACAGTCTCACATAAATATTGAAAACAGCTAGACTAATCTAGCTATATTCCTATCTGTCTCTAAAAGAAATACCAAGATCTAAATAACTTTACTTCCAGAGCAAAGCACAGTGCTGGTGAGTTTATGTTTACAGGTTCAGACAAAATACTATTCTTTCTTTCTGTCCTTAAATTGATAATACACAGTACTGCTGAATCATTTCAGATTGCATCATTCTTGACACTTCTACTTAAGTTTCCCAGGCTCACAGAACTAAAAACTTTAACATTTCTTTTTGTAATCTGCACTTGCCAGGAAGCCACAGCAATAAAAGACACTTTACACGTAAAACATAGTAATGATCTCTTGTCTTAAAACAATAGAAAGAATTTCCAGCCCAGACATTCTGCCTCCTAGCTTGAGATCAAAAAGTCATAAAATGCTTTACGTATCAGCTTTCTTCCACAGGGTGCACTGTAGTTACATTTTTGAAGCTCAGAACATAACACAATTTTCTTACATTTGTTACACAAGCCTGTGGATAATATTAATATTTACAATGACATACAATTACTTACAAAATTCAATCTAGCTAGGCTGGCAGCCTTCACATATCCCCCCCAAAGAACTCAAGCTAGTTTTTCAAGTGACCAGAAACACTGCTTGAGAGGGTTAGGTCTATCTGAGTATACCTTACCCGAATTCCCTGTCTTCAGATCCCATCTGTGTTGGCATTGTTAATCCCACTGTGGTGCTGCACTGACATATAATATACTTGCAACCCTAAGCTCCACCTTAGTAACTTGGCTCGATGTAACCATGTTAGAGGATTGTGATCTGTAACTACAGTGAATTTCCTTCCATACAGATAAGGCTGAAGTTTCTGCAGTGCCCACACTATGGCTATGCATTCTTTTTCTACAGCTGCATAGCACTCCATGGTTTGAAGCCTACAACTAAGAAACCAGTGGGTGCTCTTCTCCCTCTGAAGAAATCTGGCTAAGTACAGCCCCCAGCCCATGGTTCAAAGCATCCACCTGCACAACAAATTATTTGCTGTAATCTGGACTGGCTAACACAGGGGGCCCTCCCAAAGCTTCTTTAAGCTTCTGGAATGCCTGCTCACATGCTGGGGTCCACACTATTTTATCTGGCCTGTTTTTCATTGTCAGGTCTGTGAGGGGAGCAGCTATGGTATATAACTGGGGACAAACATTCTGTAGTACCCTGCTGTCCCTAACAATTCTCTCACCTGCGTTTTTAGTAACAGGTGCAGGCCATGCCTGAATGGCTTCCACTTTGACAGGTTCTGGCCTGATCTTACCACTCAACAGTTTATGTCCCAGGTAGGAGACCTCTGCCATACCCACCTGACATCTGCTGGGTTTAATGGTAAACTCTGCCCTCTGTAATCAGCCCAGCACCTCCCTGACATGCTGAAGGTGCTCTTCCCAGGAATAGCCATAGATGGCAATATCACTTAGGTAAGCAAGGGCAAACCCTACTGCTCCTGCTAGGGATATAATCTACCAACCTCTGGAAAGTTGCTGGGACATTTTTCATCCTATAGGGCATATTTGTGAACTCATACAAGTCAAAAGGAGACACAAATGCTGACCTCTCTCTAGCACTGGGAGTTAAGGACACCTGCCAGTAACCCTTGGTAAGATCAGTGGTGGTAAGATGCTTAGCTTCACCCAGCTGCTCTACGGCTTCATATATCCTAGGCATGGGATAAGCATCTGACTCTGTGTGAGTATTTAATTTCCTGTAGTCCACACAGAAAGTACAGTTGTGTACACTTACCATAAATGTAGATGTTCGAGTGTCTTCACTGTTGCAGTCATGACTGTAGGGTTCTCCCCTGCTGGCAGGCAGTCCTCGGTTGGCCAGAATCCCACAGTCTGGGTCCGGCGTCGGCTGTTCAGCCATGCTCCCTGACGTTAGAGCATCAGGAGTACAAAGCTGACAGCCGACGCCATGTTCTCCAGTTTTTCTTGCCCCAGATGTCAGGAGTTCCAAAATGAGTAAGATCCCATACCCTTTGCAAATACACCTCAGAAGAAGGGTGAAAAAAAGGACCACACAAAAGAAAAAATAAGAGGGGACAGGAGGGAGGGAAACCCAGACTGCAACAGTGAAGACACTCAAACATCTACATTTATGGTAAGTGTACACAACTGTACTAT
This sequence comes from Protopterus annectens, assembly GCF_019279795.1. Classification (NCBI taxonomy): domain Eukaryota; kingdom Metazoa; phylum Chordata; order Ceratodontiformes; family Protopteridae; genus Protopterus; species Protopterus annectens. The sequence goes on along the minus strand of NC_056745.1, from coordinate 1,704,551 downwards.
GTTCATCGTGTTTCACTGTTGCAGTCATGACTGTAGGGTTGAATCCCAAAGCAGAATAAAAGGGAGGTGGTCATAAAGTAGAGGGGGCGGCTAAAAGGCCCTGCAAGACTGCAGAAGCAAAGCCTGCCCTAGACTTAGAGTAAAGAGGTAGATTGTAGTGCTTAGAAAAAGTATGCACTGAATTCCAAGTTGCAGCTTCCAAAATGTCCTTGGTAGGAACTCCTCTGAGGAAGGCAGCTGAAGTGGCAGCAGCTCTGGTAGAGTGAGTCCTTATAGTCCCTGGGATTTGCTTTCCATGGTGTGAATAGCAAAATCTGATTCCATGAGCAATCCATTTGGAAATGGTCTGTTTTGAAATGGCTTTACCTTGGGAACTTGAAGCATAAGAAACAAACAATTGCTCTGATTTCCTGATGTCCTTGGTTCTGTCCAGGTAAAAACATAGTTGTCTGTGTACATCCAAGGAATGCAAGATCCTTTCCCCCTTATTTTGAGGAGTGGGGAAAAAAGATGGCAAGTGTATAGTTTGATTTAAAGCCACTTTGAAAATCACCTTAGGCATGAAAGTAGGATTAGTCCTTAAAGACACCCTGTCTTTATGAAAAATAATATAAGGTTGTTCCACAGCCATGACAGCTTGCAACTCCGAAACTCTCCTGGCAGAGGTCAGAGCTAACAGGATAGCTGTCTTCCAAGATAAAAACTTGATGTCAGATATGGCAGCAGGCTCAAAGGGAGATAAGGTGAGTTTTTCCAAAACATAGTTGAGATCCCAAGCAGGAATGGGAGGTGATCTAGGGGGCCTTAAGTTCTTAGCTCCTCTGAGAAACTGTCTCATGAGCTGGTGGGAAAAGATTGGAGGGTCTGTATTATAATGAGCAGAAATAGCAGAGGCATGTATCTTTATGGAAGAGAAAGAGTGACCCTTATGTAAGAGGTCTGTCAGGTAAAGTAAAATCAGAGGAATGTTAGGAATAAGAGGATCAGAATCCTGAGCCTGCATCCAGGAACAAAATCTTTTCCATTTTCCTGCATAACATTTTCTAGTGCTACGACGTCTGGCTTCTAAAATGACATCCATAACCTGCTTGGGTAGGAGAGAATGAATCAAAGACCCTGAATAGACATCCATAACCTGCTTGGGTAGGAGAGAATGAATCAAAGACCCTGAATAAACCAGGCCGCCAGGCTGAGAGTTTTGACATGGGAGTGCAGAACCTGACCCTGGTGTTGGGACAGAAGGTTCGGAATCTGTGGTAAAACCCAAGGGGGCTCCAGGCAAAGGTTTTTCAGTGTTTGGTACCAAAACTGCCGAGGCCAATTTGGGGCCAGCAAGATTATCATCTTGGGCTTGTCCTGTTTGATCTTTAATAATACCCATGGAATAAGAGGAAGAGGTGGAAAGGCATACCCAGAGAGGTTTCTCCAACTGAATGATAGTGCATCCACTTTCCAAGCTAGTTCGTGGAATGTCCTGGTGCAAAATATCTGTAGTTGATGATTGAGGTGGGATGCAAAGAGGTCTATGTGAGGACATCCCCAGACTGCTGTAATCATCTTGAATATTTTGGTGTCCAGCATCCATTCATGTGGGTCCGATAGGTTTCTGCTCAGACTGTCTGCCAGGAAGTTTTGCTTCCCTGGTAGAAACTGAGCTTGAAGGTCCAGATTGCAAGCTAGAGCTGTGTTCCAAAGATTCATGGCTAGTCTGCAAAGGGGACAGGAATGAGATCTCCCTTGCTTGTTTATGTACCACATAACTGTGGTATTGTCTGTCTGTATCAGTAGTTGTCCTGGTTGAGCCAATAGAGCTTTCTGAACGGCTAACATTTCCTTTAAATTGATATGCAGGTGCTTCTGATCCTTTGTCCAAAGGCCCTGCAGACAGTTGCCCTGAAAAATGGGCCCCCCATGCGTAATCTGAGGCGTCCGTGGTTAGTATCTGCACAGGCGGAAATGGAAGTAAGCTTTTGTTTTAAAACAGACAGGAGAAATTGCTGGTATTTCAGCATATGAAACTGACAGTTTAAAGCCCTAAAAGATAAAGTAGCAGAAGTGTACACTTTTTTGCCCCATCTTTCTAAAGATCTGGAATCCTTCTCAGTGGGAATGGGGTTTTTAGCAGAAGCGGCCTTAACCCCCTTAGGACCCTGAGAAATGATTTCAGGGTCAGCAGTAGGATTCATGTATAAAAACTGGTGGGAATCAGGAACTTTATAATATCTGTCTGGCTTAACAGGAGCTGGAGGAAAAGAGTCAGGAGTTAAGTTAGCCTCCGAAAAGCATCATCCACAATATCCAAAATAGAAGGAATAGCCAGGCGTCTATGTTGGGGAAGAAGAAAATCCCTTAGTCTTTTCTTAGACTCGAGTACTCCTGTCCTTCCCAGTGAAAATGTTCCCTCATTTCATGCAAAGTTTCCCCAAAAGAGAAATCCTCAGGTGGAGAAGCTGAAGGAATGGATTCCTCAGCATCAGAATCCTCATAAGGAGGGAAAGAATATTCCTGGTCAGAAGAAGAAACTGAAGAAACAGAAGCCTGATCAGAGGAGTCGAAATAAACTTCCTGCCTTGGCCTTTTATCTGGAGGGGGATGTGAACCCCTAATCATAATAAGCAAGTCCTCCGCAATCTGGTTCAGAAGAGGCCTGGGCTGCAGTCTTTGATTTGGAAGGAGTCTTTGCCTTTGTCTTTGCCTTTATTAGAAGCTGAGTAGGCCTGAAAACCCCTTCGGAAGCCCGTGCCTGCGCAGCGGCTCTGGACCCATCCGAAGGAGCATTGTCCGAAGGTCCTGCAACAGAAATATTCAAAGGCCTAGTTGGCTCCTCGTGGGAGTCCATTTCGGCCATCGGTTCCGAAATGGCCGACGACAGGGGCTGCAAAAGCACCTCACTGACAACGGCCAAACCTGAAGCTGGCTCTGCTTGTACAACATAGTCTGATTTGCACCTCGGAGGCCGGTCTTTATCCTTGCGTCGTTTGTTAACTCCGGTAGCCGGAACCGTATCCGACGACATTTTATAATTAAAACGCCTACAGAAGTAATGAAATGCAAAATCGTACCTTCGTTTAATCGTACGTTGATTGAATCTATCACAAAACCGACAACTAGCTACGTCATGGTCAGGGCCTAAGCAAGGAATACAGTAAGAATGAAAATCCTTATGAGGTATTTGCTTCCCACATGAAATACAATTATTAACTTTCTCTGACATCAGACTGGAGAAAGAAAAAAGTTTCCCCAACGGGGTACTTAGCTTCGAGTAGGAGAAGAAAGTCTTCGTACTGAAGTACGCTTATAAAAAATTGTCCGGAGTCAGCCAACCGGCACTTGCGAACTGGTATCACCGCACGGCAAGAAAGACTGGAGAACATGGCGTCGGCTGTCAGCTTTGTACTCCTGACGCTCTGACGTCAGGGAGCATGGCTGAACAGCCGACGCCGGACCCAGACTTTGGGATTCTGGCCGACCGAGGACTGCCTGCCAGCAGGGGAGAACCCTACAGTCATGACTGTAACAGTGAAACACGATGAACATCCTAGTGCTGCCATCCTCCTTTGGGACCAGCACCACTGGGGAGGCCCAGGGACTGTTAGACTCTTGAATTACCCCTAGTTCCAACATTTCCTGTAGCTCCTCCCTCAGAGTCTGTTTGACTCTCTCAGGCACCCTGTAAGGGACCTGCCTAATAAGCCTTCAGAGTCCTGTATCCACCTGGTGCTGCACTAGGTAGGTGAACCCTGGTTTCCCAGTGAACATGTCTCCCCCAAACTCCTGTAACACTGCTCGGATTTCTCAAACCTGGGTAGGAGATAACTGCTGGGACACTGCTACCCATTCCATTGAGGTGTCAGTCTGAGCCTCACTGAGATCATCAGTCACCAGATCTCCCTCAGATTTTTCCTGCAATCCACTGCAAATACTCAGCACAACAGCCTCCCTATAATGGTAAGGTTTCATCATGTTAACATGGTACAATTTGTGCTCCTGCCTCCTGCCTAGCAGTTCTACCAGGTAGTTAACATCGCTGACATTCCTTAACACCTTGTAGGGTCCATCCCAAGCTGCTTGCAGTTGTGTCCGACAGGAATGAGAACCACTACCTGCTGCCCTACACCATACTCTCTAGCTAGAGCAATCCTGTCATACCACACCTTTTTCTGCTGTTGGCCTTCTGTCAGGTTCTCCTGGGCCAAGCCCATGAGTTCCCTGAGCCTTGTCCTGAGGTTTGGGACATGCTGCAACAGACTCCTGGTGAGATTCACATTCACCCTCCCACTCATCTTGAATTAAATCTAGATGTCCTCTCACCCTATGCCCATACAGCAACTCAAAGGGTGAAAAACCCGTGGATTCCTGGGGAACCTCTCTGTAAGCAAACAGATGGGGCAAATATTTGTCCCACTCCCTCTTAGACTGGTCTGCAAATGGCTATAGCATGGACTTGACTGTAGAGTTTAACATCTCAACAAGACCATTAGTCTGGGGATGGTAGGGGGTGGTCTTTAAGAGCTTCACCCCACAGTACTTGCACAAACAAGCCAGCAGGTCTGACATGAAATTGGCACCTCTGTCAGACGGTATTTCTTTTGGGAAACCTACCCTGCTGAAAATCCCTAACAAAGCATATGCCACCTTTTCTGTCTCAGTGGAGGACAAAGCCAATGCCTCAGGGTATCATTTAGCATAATCTACTACCACTAGGATATACTTTTTCCCTGTGGAACTTGGGGTACTCAGAGGCCCCACAATATCCATAGCTACCATCTGAAATGGCTCCTCAATCACAGGTAAAGGCATCAAAGGAGCTCTCACCTTGTCTCCTGCCTTGCCTACCTTTTGGCACTGCTCACAGGTCCTACAGTACTCTGTTACATCTCTGGAAATCCCAGGCCAATAAAAGTTCTCCATAATATATCTCATTGTACATTTTATGCAAATATGATCTGCAAAGGGAATATCATGGGCTATGGCTAGAAGTGTCAGATGGTAGGCTCTAGGTACTACCAACTGCTGTATCCTCTCACCTTCTAGCCCTCCCTCAGGGGTCCACTCTCTATACAGTAACCCTTTGTCCCAGTATACAGATTTCCCCTCCCCTTGAGAATAAGGTGCCTCACTAGCTACCTGTCTCAGGCCTTGCAATGTAGGGTCTGAGAGCCAAGCCTGTCTCAACTCTTTCTTTGTAACCCTTTCCAGCTTCCCTTCCACAGGAAGTCTGGTATCCTCTGACAGTGGTGCCTCACTGTCAGCCTGGGTACTACTATTCACCTCTTCTCTTGCAGTCACTCTGTCCAAGGGAATATCAGTACCCAAAAGCAGCTGTGGTCAACTTAAGTCTCACAGCTACAGAGTAGCTCCCTCCCTGAAGTAGCCACCTCACTAGTCCAGGCTGCAAGTTTGCTGTCTGTCTGGGTCTCCCCCAGGATACCGGACCCACATGCTTGTCTCTAAGCCTAACTGTGTGCAACTGCATGAGCACATGGTACTGCATTATCAAAATCATTCCCTATCAGGGCATCTGCAGGGATATCCTCAAACACACATACTTGCTGGCTTCCTTTTCCACCCTCCTAGTCAAGGTGAACCCTAGACAAAGGTATTTGGAATGGAGTCCCCCCTAAAGCTCTGACTGAAGTAGTCTGCCCAGGCAAGTAGTGCTCCTCTGTAACCATTGCAAGCTTCACAATGGTTATGTCAGAGGCGGTCTCTCTTAGCAATGGCCTCTATGCCATTCACTACGATAGGATATAACCTCTGGTGGTAGTTTGGTATTCTTGGTGTCTCAAGACAACCTACTGTTGGCATTTTGTCTTTCCCACTTACTGGCTCCCTCACCTTACCTCCATGGACATCTACACGCTACATGGCCCTACTGGATACATTCAAAACATTTAACCCTAGGTCCTGGACATGTACCTGGACTACTGGCTTCGCCTGCTACTGTCAGATTCTGTTGGGGCAGTCTGGGCTGCCCACCATGGGTTCCTTTAGACCCATGAGCAGCACTGGGTGTCCCTTTCCTGTGCAGTCATGCTCTGCTTGCTATGTATAGGTCTCCCTTCTTCCCCAACTCATCTGAAGTAGCACATTGGCTATCAGCTAACCAGATCCTCATGTCCTCAGGCAAAGTGCCAAGGGCTTGATCCCTTACCAAAAGGCCTGCCAGACCTTCAAAAGTGGTGACCTGACATCCACTCACCCACCTATGAAAATAAGTGCTCAGTTCAGCAACATATTCACACAGACTTTCATGTGCCTTGCATCTATGCTCATGAAATTGTTTCCTATAAGCTTCAGGTGTTAGCTTAAAAAAGTCTAGCAAACCATTCTTAACAGCAGTATAATTAAAAAATTCACTATCAGATTAGGCTTTAGGCATAAAAGCAGGATTAGTACTCAAAGAAACCTTGTCCATATGGAAAATGAGGGACAGCTGACTCACCACAAAGAGCTTGCAACTCAGACACCTGTCTAGCAGAGGTCAGATCAGTAAAACTGTTTTCCATGTTAAGAACCTCAAATCAACCTGGTTTAAACAGAATACGTTTTAGCTTCTTTAATGCAAAATTAAGATCCCAAGAAGGGGCCACAGGTTTTCCTGGAGGCCTATTATTCAAACCCCCTTTCAAACATTTTGACATGACACTGCCTTGAAAGAGGAGGATTCATGGGCAAATGTGCTGAAATGGCAGATAAATGAACACTGATATAGGAATAAGAAAGGTCATAGGATAGTAACTCACACAAACAGAGACCGGAGAACAACTAGCCTTTAATGGGTGCTGGTTATGTTGTTGACAGCAACTAGAAAACCTTCTCCATTTGCTAATACAGGATTTTATAGTAGGAGGCTTTCTTGCCTCCATTAGTACCTGCTGCATGTCCTCAGAAAACCATTGCTTAAAAGGAATTAAAACCCCATAATCCAGACAGTCAACTGAATATGACTGATGTTTGGCTGAAAACACCCCTGTTCTTGTGCAAGTAGATCCATTCAGTGAGGAAGTTTGTAGTAATTGCCCCCAGCCATTTCCAAAAGAAGGAAGCACCACGGTTGTCTGGGCCAGAAGGGAATCACCACAATGATCTTGGGAGATGTCTGAATCCTCAGAAGTACCCCGGATATTAGTAGAAAGGCATACAGGAACATTCCAGTTTTCCAGGCCTTCTTGCACAGAGTCCTGAAACAGAATTTTTCCAGTTGATTTTTCAGAGAGGAGGTAAAGAGGTCTAACTTGAGGAACTCCCCACAGATGGATCTAATCTTGGAAGACCCCTTCGATCTAGTCTGAATTCATGTGGGATTACCCTGGTCCTACTCAGCTCGTCTGCCACATAATTTTGCTCCAACGAAATATAGGATGCCTGTTATGGGAGACTGTGCTGTAAAACTATATCTCGAGCAAGCATGGCTAGTCTGCAAAGGAGGTATGACCTGGGCTCCCCCTTGCTTGCTGATGTACCACATGACTGTGGTATTGCCTGTAATGGGCCAAACACTAAGGGGAATTTAAAATCTCATTTTTTAAAATCATCTGGGAGATTCTGAGAATGCAGCCAAGCAAACCTCCCTAAAACAGAACCAGAAGTATCAAAGTCATACACAAACTGTAAACAATTAGTACAATAGAAGAAACCAAGTTATTTAAAACAGTTTTGTTTCCAAAAGAAAAAAACTGTAGATAAAACATTCCTCATACTTTAACCCCTTCAGGTCAGAAAACCCACAGGACTGGAAGATGACCAGGTCTTCAGATCCTAAAAAGACAACTCTGGGATGAAATTCAGATCCATGGACCCTGAACACAAAGTTCAGCTCAGAATAGGAATGGCAACAAGAAGGGAAGATCAAGCTCATGGGTCCATCATGATTTGAAGCTGGGAGAACCCTGAACTGAACTTGGATCCTGAGGATCAAAGAAACTAACATATGAGCCTAATAAATTAAAATTATGAATATCAAAATTGCAGAAGTATACACTTTTTTCCCATACCTATTAATAATGTCCCCATCCATATTAGAAAAATAGTAAAACTGGAATAAACTATGGGTTTAGCAGCAGTGAGATCAACTAAGGCTATGGCTGCTGGGTCAGGTATGGGAATATTGTATAAAAATTTAAAAGACTGAAGAACTTTATACATGTTATCAGCCTTTTTAGGACAGCTTGTGACTATTGTAAAAGTTGCAGGCAGTAAGATACACATCTTCTAAACCAGACAGGACAGGAGGAACAGGTGCAGGTTCTGAAAAATTCATCTGCAACAACTCGTAGTATTTTCTGAGGGATGGGGAAACAATGTTATCCGCTGAAAACATTGGGATAGTCTAGCAATAGTCTCAGAGAGAGAGAGAGAGGGAGGGAGACAAAGGACCCCCCCCCATGGTCTGAATAAGAGATCTCAAAACAAACCCTGAATCTGTCCCTGCATCTTCCTGTTCAGATTCAGAATCTTGAAACTCTTTAGGAAAAGAGGCATCCATCTTTCTTCTACCAGAAACTATTCTACAAGGATCAAAAGCCTGAAAAAAAATCCTGAGCCAGTCTCCGTAAACTACTCCTATCTACAGGAATTTGAGGAGGAATAGGTACAAGTTTGGTTTTCGGTTTCTTTTTGACAGGAAAAATGGGGCCAACCATTTTAATAATGGCAGTTGCTGCTTCCCTGGGGATTGGCACAGCATTCTGACACAGCAGGAAATCATCCCAGTTCCCTCTCCCAGGACCGACAAAAGTGCCTCTCCCTTGTCCACTAAAAAGCAGACTCCATCAGCCTCAAAGGATGTGACTAACCCCAGTCTATAATGGCTGTAGGCGCTACACCAGATGGATTTGGGGTAAAAGATGTAGCCTGAGGCACAACACCCACCTGTGGCTGAGAAAAATTGCTTGCCTGCTGTAGTGGCAAAGGCTGTTTGCTTAAGTTTTTCTTTGTGTCTGGAAGAAGGGCTGACCATGGGACTGATAAATCTGTTCCACATTCAAGCCAAAAATGGTATCTCTTTCCCATCGAAGAGAAGCAGCAAATGTGAGTAAAACTAGTGGTCCACAGAAGTAACTTTTTGACAGAAAAAAAAAACACAGTAAAAAGTACTTTCTGAAACTATGGCAACCCTGCAATTGAACAATTTCTCCGTAGGAAATATGTTATCAGTTAGTTTACATTACTACAAAACTGACAAACAAATGTGCTCTGTTTAAAAGTATATTACAGTCTCAAGACAGTCCTTTAAAATGCAACACTCCTAGCTCTAAAATAACTTGTCTGAAGAGAAAACAAACAAAATATCAGTAAATATAAGATGATGGAAGTTTCACCCCAAAGGGAACTTAACTGCTCAGCAAAGGAAAGCAGAAGCTGATTGTTGATCTTTGCAACATTCTGAGGGCATACTATTTAATTTGGTAGCAGTAAAGCTTTGAAGGGCTTCATGTGCAAACTTATCCTTTAATCAGCTCTTCTTGAGCTGTTTGACAGTTGGGATTGGTGGAAGGTACCCTGAAGCTTTTAAGGCTACTGCAGCAGTGATCAATATGAAGATCAATTAATCAGATCTGGCAAAGGGGTCAAATCCAAAGGTTATGGGAGCTCAGAAGCCAGAGCTGAAGAAGCCACAAAAGGAGGAGAGAGAGAGAGGTCAGGGGAACATTTTCTAGCTTCAACTTTTTTCCCCTGGATTTCTCACCACTTTTCTCTCCTTTAGGTCTGTCTGTAGGATTCTTGGCAAAGGGAGGCTCCAGAAGAACATGAAGAAGGGTGAGGCAGAGATGGGTCTCCCATGGGGGCTGGAAGAACTCCCTTCAGCATCAAATTATTTTGACGTTTTGTCAAGGCCGTCAGGCAAAGACAGTACAGATAGGGCACTGCTCCTCAAAATGAACTACATACACCAAGGTGATGTACATACTTCGTGTGAGAATCAGTGAGGAATCTTGTGATTACAAGCCAAACATTTCTTGAAGTCAGACAGTTTTTCAGCCATACTGTGGAAGTAAAACAAATCAAAAAGACAAAGATGACAACAGTACCAACACTATACAAATTTAAATGATGACCTACAAAGACCTACTCAGTCTATGACACTAACAAAGACAAGACTCTACTTTACTAATAGCAAAAGCAAAAAAAGAATGCCAATTGTGAAAAGGTAGAACAATTTTCTTTAAGCTAAACAGGCAAGGGGAGACTAAACAGATAAAAGGCGAAGAAAAAAAGACAGAAAAATGCATCTAATATCACCCAAAAATTTAAGTCACTACTCTGAGGTGAACCTGAGCAAGAGGGATCACATCTATGTCAGATGAGCAGCAGCCAAGACACAAGGTAATGGTGGGGTCAGGAGGGGATTATGGCCAAGAGAAAGAGCCTGCGCTTCAGAATTCAGATCAGAGTACCCATCTGCTGAGAAACAGATGGAAGAGACAACATTAAATCTAATGTTAGAAGTCCTCACCCTGACAACAAAAACAAACATACAAAAATAAAGGGGCTGCAGGAACAGAGCTGCTACTGCAGCAATGATCATTCAAACATCTGTTATACTATGTTTACGAATTCAACTATACTACATTTATCAAATTGATAACTGCTGCAGTAGCCTTAGCTTAAATAAAATGTGAGAATGAAGGATGAGGGTTCAGAAACCCCTACAGAATGGTCATAGCAAAGCCTGTCCTAGACAAGAAAATGGAATCAAGTTTGTAGTGCTTTGTAAAGGTATACACAGAGAACCACACTGCTGCTTCCATAATACCTCCAGAAGCCAACCCTTTCTTAAAAAAAAAAAAAAAAGCCACCAATGAGTCCAGAGTCCTACAAGAATGATCCTTGAAGCTGCTGCAATTGCCCTTTAGTAGTGGGTATAAAAAGAAGTTCCCTACCTATAATGCCTCGTTTCCCTTGATTACCTCAGACTGAGTTTGCTTCTAACATATTGCATAAGTATAGATATAATTAGGTAACTACAAAGCAGAGGGAACAAGGTACAGGCGCTCAAACAGGAACTATGGTTCCTAAAAGCATAACCGCCAGGGCTTTCACAGCCATGGGCAGGGGTAAGGAGGGTGGTAAGGGTGAGGAAGAATGAAAATGGACAACACAGGTGGAATGTTATGGTGTGTATATAACCTCTTTATCTGATGTCATTTTCATTCATTCCTCAACCTGTGGGACACAGTCCTCAGAGACAGTAACCTCAGGTGGCCCTCATGGAAGGATATTCTGGAGCACTGCAGAACTAAAGGCAGTTCTATTTCTGGAAGTAATATCTAGCTTGTAGTGTGACACAAAGGCATGAGAACTTGACCACAAAGCTGTTGCACAAATATCAATCAAGACTCTAGCTTGAGAAGCTGGCATGGATCTGATAGAATGAGCTTTGATTTGTGTGGGCAAAGATGTACCCTTCGATGTATACACAAAAGGAATGCAATCTCTTAACCAATTAAAACCAAAAAAGAACTCAACAGACCACCAGGCTAAAAATAGTTTTAATCTGAAAGTAATGGTTAGTGCTTTAGGGTAAAATCCTTCAGACAGTCACATAAAATCACAAAGCATTATTTAAAATACAAAGAACCAATAAAATCACTTCATAAATTAAACAATTAAGAACCAGTGATACCTACATCTTCTCAGGGTGGGCTTTAGGGGTCCAACCACATTAAACCCTGGCACTCTATCAGCTTTTAAAGTGATGATCCATATAGTTTCACAGTATTCAGTGTACCCAATCACATCACCTCCCCTTTCACTAAAATGAACGGACTACAAAACCATAAAATGAAAATAATGCCCAGGATTTTTAAAAATGTCTTGAAATAAAGCATTATGTGGGTCTTGCAGGCGTACAGCTGATAAATGCTTAAGTATCCTGTCTTTCAGCTTACAATTAGTCTTACCCACCTAGAAAGATTTACACCACAAGCTTTACAATGCTGACAGGGAAAAGTACCTAAAAGTACCTGTCTTCCTATATACCTTTGTCTTATTCCTATCCTTGTCACATAGTATCTGCTTCAGATTTCTATTTCTTTTATAAACAAAATTAGGGGTATCACCCACTATATCCCTAAGCATATCATCAGAGGATAACATGCTCCAATTACTTCTGATAATGTCACAAATTGTTTAACATCACTGCTGTCAGCATTGTAAAGCTTGTCAATACATTCATTCAAAATGTCAGTTTGTCTACTCTATCACAAGTAGGATTTATGCACCGAAGCTTTTAGCAACCTGTAATACACAACATGTGGTTTATCTTGCCCAGTATGTGTTGTAAATCTTTCTATGTGGGCAAGACTAATTATAGGCTGAAAGACAGGATACTTAAGCATTTATCAGCTATACGCCTGCAAGACCCACAAAGTGCTTTATTTCAACCCATTTTTAAAAATCCTGGGCATTATTTTCATTTTATGGTTTTGCAGTCCATTCATTTTAGTGAAAGGGAAGTTGATGTAATTGGGTACATGGAATATTGTGAAACTATATGGATCATGACTTTAAGAGCGGATAGAGATCCAGGACTTAATGGGGTTGTACCCCTAAAGCCTGCCCTGAAAAGGCATAGGTATCATTATTAGTTTTTAGTTGTTTAATTTATGAAGTGATTTTTATTGGTTCTTTGCATTTTAAATAATGCTTTGTGATTTTATGTGACTGTCTAAAGAAGGGTTTTACCCAAAAGCGCTAACCATTACTTTTGGATTAAAAATGTTTTTAGCCTGGTGGTCTGTTGAGTTCTTTTTTTGGTTTTGATTTGTTTATTTACTACAACAGACCTTTGGTGCCTTAGTGTCTGGTGCTTATTTCTTCTTTTGAAAGCAAGGAAGGAGGGTTTGAAGAAAATCAACTTTCGCCAAAGGTTCAAAGGGTGGATGAACTAGTGCCTGAAGAACCATAGCCAGATCCCAAGGAGGAGTGTGATCCTTAACAGGAGGCCGAAGCAAAAAGGAACATCGAAGAAAAGCCCCTGATGTGACAATTTGAAATGACTGCCAGTTGCACTTTTACAGTGGAATAAGTTGCCCCACTCTGACAGATATCCGCAAGGAAGTCTAAAACCGCAGGAGTGGGAGCAGTAAAGGAATCCAACTGCTGTTGAGCCCATATGGAGAATACCTCTTCCATTTACTCTTAAAAACATTCCTAGTGGGTTGTTTGTGGGATAAAATCAGAACCTTCTGGACGGCGAAAGAAAGCCTGGAACGACTATCCATCATCTGAATTGGAGAAACCATGCGGTTAGTTTCAGGCCTGGGAGAGCTAGTGGAGTCTGGGACAGCAGATCCGGAAGTGGTTCCAATGTCCATGGAGGACAGATGATATGAGACCAGAGGAAGGTGAACTAGACTTGCCAAAGCCAGAAGAAAGCAATGAGGATAACCCTGCTCATGTATCTGTGTGCTTTCTGAAGAATAAACAAAAAGTCAGTGGAACCATGAACTGCTTTCAGTAAAAAATAAAAAAAATTGTATTGACTTCAGAATCCATGCAAAAGTTAAAATCACACAAGTAACCACTTAGGATTAAGTAGGATTCTTCAGGCAAAATGAATGAATGCAATAAAACAACCTAGACTCATATATATATATATATATATATATATATATATATATATATATATATATATATATATAAATAAAATATGCTGTCATAATCACATGACCCTCCTTATTCATTAAACCGTTTTCCATTTTAAATTGTATAAATGAGACAATACCTGGGGGGAATATGAAAGAATGCACAGCATTAGAAGAGTTTTACCATTTAGGAGCACTTAAAACACCTGGTTTGAATGGCAATGTTTCACTGAAAGTAATGCTAAGGGAACTTCAGAAAAAGGTTTAATGAATAATGAGGGTGGATTCTTAAGTCAATAATTTTTTATTTTTTTATTTATTTATTTATTTATTTTTTTACTGAAAACAGTTTTTGGTTCCAGTGACTTTTTTTTTTTTTTTTTTTGCTGAAATTGGACCCAATGGTTACTGGATTTACTTGAGCTACTTACTGCCTGTTCTCCTGGGTTTCGTGCTTTCTGAAGAAACCTGGGAATTAGCAGTAGAGGTACGAATGTATAAAGTAGACTGGGGAGCTAAGTATGGACTAGAGCATCTCTTAGAGGCTGTCCCTGAGGAGAGATCAGGGCAAAGAACCTGCTGCATTTGTTGTTGTGAGGGGATGCAAAGAGATTGCAGCAGGGTTAACCCCCATTTGTGAAAGATCATGTTTGCCACTGATTGTTTTAGAAACTATTTGTGAGGCATCAGCAAGACTCTGCTCAGCTAGAATGTTGCACTCCCCCGGAATGTGCACTGCAATTAGGAAGCAGTTGCGAGAGATTGCCCATTGCCATATTCTCATCACGTCTCGACACAGGGGGTAAAGACCTGGTTCCTCCTTGCTTGATGATGTTCCACACAACTGAGATATTGTCTGTTTGTATTTCAATAATCCCAAGAGGAAGAAAGCTGTGCAGGGCTTGCAACACTAGAAGGACCACTCTCATCTCCAGGATGTTGATATGCAGATTCATCTCCTGTAGCATCCACATGCCTTGGACAATCCATTACAGAAAATGTCCCCCCCCCTGCTCTATCTGGGAAGCATCCGTGGTCAACATGGCATTTTGGGTGGGAAGAACAAAGGGACATCTCATTCAATGTCTAAAGAATGAAGCCACCAAAGAAGCGAGTTTTTGCACACTCTTGAAAGGTCGATCAGACAGTTTAGAGGATGCTGGTGTAAGAACCATTGGACTGCTAATGTCCATTGCAAAATTCTTATTTGTAGTCTTGGTGTAGGTAATAGGGTAATCATGGCAGTCAAAGACCCTAATGCTCAGAGGAATAACTTTGCTGGTGGACTTGGTATTGACAAACTCTGTCTGATATGTATGGACAGGGCCCAGTTGTAATTTCTGAGTGTTAATGGTTATGCCTAAGGTAGGGGCTAGGAGTAGCACATAATCCCTGGCTTGGGTGAGCAGATGCCTGGTTGGAGCGGTGAGGAGTCAATTGTCCAGGTAAGGAAACACATGGAATCCCTGCAGTCTCAAGTGAGCTGCAACTACCTCCATGCATTTGGTGAACACCCTGGGGGCTGGGGTAAGACCAAAAGGGAGGGTTTGGAATTGGAAGTGATCAGCTCCCAGCCTGAAGCAGAGATACCTTCTGGAGCATCTGTTCATTTTGATATGATAGTAAGCATCCTTCAGGTCTATCGAGCACATCCATTCATCCATTTGCAATAGAGGTAGAATGGACTGGACCATGACCATCCTGAATTTTGAGTTTTTTACTGACTTGTTCAGGTATGTCAAGTCCAATACTGGCCTAAGATCCCCTGTCTTTTGGTACTAAAAAGAATCTTGAGTAAATCCCGGATTCAGTCTGATCTGAGGGGACCTTCTGGATGACTTTTGTCCAGTAGTTTTGCAACCTCCAAAACTGCTGATTCCCTATGATTGGGTGGATCATCAGGGAGGGAACCATTTGGTTTGGGATGTTTTAAAAAGGGAATGGAATAGCCTCTGGATATGATCCTTTGCACCCACTGATCATTTGTGATGGCTTTCCAGGCTTCTGGGTTCAAGCATAAATGCTGCCCAACTGTCTCCAGACAGACAGTTGGGCAACCTTTCAGGAACCCTGAAAGGGTCTGTCAGAGAACAAATCTGAAAACTCAATTTTGCAGACCCCCTCTGCCAAATGGGCAGCATCTACCACTATTACTGTTTCCCCCTCTGCCCCTGGGGAAAATAATCTTCCTGGGATTCCTGAAAAGGATGTTGAGACT
Organism: Protopterus annectens; assembly: GCF_019279795.1. Classification (NCBI taxonomy): domain Eukaryota; kingdom Metazoa; phylum Chordata; order Ceratodontiformes; family Protopteridae; genus Protopterus; species Protopterus annectens. The sequence goes on along the minus strand of NC_056745.1, from coordinate 1,688,741 downwards.
TCTTTAACCACAACTTTTTTACCACCATGCTGATTCCTGCAGAAGGAACTTTATGGAGCAGAAAACCAGATTCCGATAGCAGACAAGGTCTTTCCATCTTTCTCGCTATAGGAGAGTGTGTCTCTGACAGTGGGCCCAAACAAAAATGATCCATCAAATAAAGCACTGAAGAATGATGCCTTGAAAGGTTCAACAAAGTCACACAGCTGCATTCAGGTATGATACCTAATGGCAATGCCTGAACTGGCGGCCAAGAGGGGTCCTCTGCACTATGGGAAATTAACCTCATGGACGTATTGGAGACTTCGTGTAGAGTGTCCATTATGGAGGAAATGACCTTCCATTCCTCATCAGACATGGACTCTGGGGCACAGCTAGAAAGTTCTTTGATTAAATCCCTCTGTAACCTAGTAAAATGAGAAAGGTAGTTTAGTGCTCATGATGTGAAAGTGCCTCAAGAATAAATGCTCTTGCCAAATCTGTCCATGGCCCTAGATTCCCGGTTAGAGGGATGGACAGTGAAGCTTTCCTCAGTGAGCTCCTTTTGGTGGCTGCCACAGCAACCATGGCATCTACTGAGAATCATTTAGTCTAATGTGCTCAATCTGCTGGAGCACTAAGAATTCTACCAGCTTGTTTGTGGATAGGTTCTACAGTGTCTGGCTTCCTCCATGCCCTGGTTGATACTAAGTCATGAGTGCATCAGCAGGGGGGGACATTCAAGATGTAGAAGGATCAGACCCGAAAGCCTCCAAAGACGCCGTTTCCTCTGGGGTATGGTTTGGGCAGACCAACCATCTTTTTGGCGCAAGATTTCTAAGATGTCTCCAAAGAAGACATCCTCAGATGGAGATCTTTGGGATACTTCCCTTCCTCAAAATCAGTATCTTCTGTGACGGATTCTTGGGGAGAATCTAGGTGTCTCCTCTTGCATCTTCTCTTCTGTGGTACCTCCTTAGGGAATCCTCTGCGGTAGTATTGGAAGAGATTTGTGGCTCCAAGTGTGGAATGACTTGGAAACTTTGCTGGGATGGCTGGCCCAGAGGTGGCAGGTCTGTGGTTTCAGACACAGTATCCGAGGAGGTAAGGGGTGGATATGAAAGCACTGGAGCAGAGGATCTCCTTGGTAAGGACAGAACCCTCTCCACCACCTCAAAGGCAGATGGGCCCAAAGACAAAAAAAAAGACATTCTGCCCAGAGTCAAAGCTGTCATGGCAGAAAGCACTAGAGTTTCACTGGCCATCAGCTCTGAAGGGGGAGTCAGTGCCAAGCTGTCAAATGCTGAGGGTCCAAGGGGAAGTAATGTCTCTGAAAACTTTGGAGTCAATGTCTTCCCCCCTCAAAACTGGTGTCGAGGCTTTGGCTCAGACAGCCACTCCACTCTGACAGAGTCGGAGCTGAGCAAATCAGGGAAGCTGTAGAAGTCAGAGTCATAGAAATAATCACTACCTGCTCCAGTACCTCGACTCTCTGGGCCTTTGGACCAGAGGACTCCTAAGCAGGAGGTCAGATCATTGAAGGAGCAACAGGCCTAAAAGGAGACAGTCGACTCATGGATCCGGTGGGGTATGCAGCTGGCAAAACCCCCCATCTAAATTTGTGTTTTAAGAAATTTCCTCACAAGCCTATCCATCTCAGATCCAGAAAGGCTATGGGAAGACCTGATGGAAGATGTGGAAGGAGGTCTGGAGAAAGCTTTGGGGGGATCTGTCCTGAAAGGAAGATCCCGAGGTAGGAGCAGGAGCACTGGTCCAAGGAGAGGAGTCAGCAGGCTTACTTGGATCCGAGGAAGTCAGGTCAGATGCTCAGGGAGTCTTTTTCAGAGACTGACTGTAGAAGCAGCCTTGTCAGCGGAACATTTTCTGTGTTCTTTATGCTTTTCAGCAGGGGTTTGAGCCCCTGAAGTAGAAGTCGCCGCCAGAGCAGAAGGAATAAGGCCCTTCAAAATTAGCTTATTGCAGAGATTGACCAAAGCATGAGGATGGAACCCTTCACAGATGGAACAGGACGACTCCAGATGGGACAGGCTTAGACATTATACATGCTCCCTGTTGACATCAGATAAAGGAATCTTGGCCCACAGAAGTGCACTTTTTAAAACCTAAGGATTTATCAGACATCTCATGAACAGAGGAGACAGGGAAAGTTCTGCAAGAATGGACTAGCAACTGTTTTTTTTTTTTTTTTTTTTTTTTAAATATTTAGCAGAGATAAGGAAAAAGGAAAACGGAAGTAATAAAGAAGAAAATGGAACTAACTTATCTTCACAAATTCACCAGAAACTCGAAGCGGTGCTTGAGCAATCGGATCATGATGCTTCTTGTAGAGTGGCAAACAAGATCTGAGGTAATCAAGGGAAATAAGGCATTGTGGGTAGTGGAAGCTTGAGCTTCAGAGCCTAAGCTTTAGTAAGCAGCAGAGTCAGATCTGAGGATCAAATCCAACACCCACAGGTTGAGGAACAAATGAAAATTAAAACATCAGATCAAAAGATAGCAACAGGAGACAACCATTTGGAAATGCTCTGCTTTGACACATGTGGTTCTGTCTTTTCACCTTCAAAGCAAAGGAACAAATGAGGAGTTCCTAAAAGACTTTTTTCTGTCAATATAGAACCTGAGCTGTCTGTGGACATTAAATGTATGGAGCATATTCTTTCCCGCATTTTTAGGTTCTGGAAAGTGCAGGCTCAAAGTAAACAGACACCACTTCAGGCATAAATGAAGAATTGCTTCTTAAGGAAACCCTATCTTTGTGGAAAATGAGATAAGGTTAAATCACCATAAGAGCTTGCAATTAGGATACTCTTTCTGCACTGGTCACAGCAATTATTGTTTTCCATGTTAAGAACCTCAAGTCAGCCTGATGAGCTAACTGGAGCAAGAGCTAGTTTTTACAAGACAAAATTAAAATTCCAAAGAAAAAGCCACATCTTTTATAACAGGCCTGATATATGCAACAACCTTTTCACATGAGACTGCATTGAAAGAGGAGGATCTATGGACAGACACTCTGAAATGGCAGACAAATGAACCATGACAGAAGAATAAGGAAAGCTAGCGGATAGTAGCTCTCAGAAATATGGTCCCAGAGAGATACCAACCCTGAAAGGGTGCTGGCTCTTGTCTTGGCACAAATTAGAAAGAAAATATATGCCTCAAAAATTATTAAGGTTCTGTTATCCCGGCAGTTAGCCATGATTGTTTGAGGTCTGGGTATATCAAGCATCCCTTGGGGACAAATCCAGAAAAAAATCAGGGACATTTAAAATATTAGTATTATACACCTGAGACATACAGAATAGCAGAATGTTAATTAGTGTGCATTTATGGAAGTAAAAAGAGGTCTATAATTTTTGTTTATGAAGTATAATTCATCTTCTTTTCTCCAAAAGTCAATGGTTTTAGAAGGGATTACGATGGACAGAGCTAAAATTTGAGTCAAAATCACAGATGTCCTTGAAAATCAGGGATAATTGAGAGGCAAGTCCAAGTCTGACAAGGAGCTTGTGCTACATGCCCTTGGCCATTTTCAACAGAAGGGAAAACCACTGCTGGGACCAGAATGGAGTCATCACAATGATCTTTGTAGAGTCCTTCTGTATCTTCAGAATGACTCTGGGTCTTAGTGGAAAGGGTAGAAAACATACAGAAACACTGCCTACAGACAGACATAAAATATCAGGATTTTCGGGCAGAAATAAGAGCAATGTGGAAGAAATATACCTAGATGGTTCCCCATTGTAGTAGGAGCAACAGGTCTTATAAAAAATAATCTACAATCGTTTTAGATACGTTACTGATGCATGTAACTCAGTACAAATTGCAGGAGGAGTCATTACTGGGCACATTGTGGGTGCTGTGAAAAGCACTTCTGGCTAACATCAAAGACTGAAACAATATTAATTTCATGAACATTAACCATACTTTAACAAAGGAACGGAGTCCATCCCCATCACTGTATTAGAAACCCAAAAGATTTGGAGAAACTAAAAAGTGAGGAAACATTCCTGTTTTCCAGGCCTTCTTACATGGAGTCCTGGAGAAACATTTTGCCAACTGACTGTTGTGAATGGAGGAATAAAAAATTCTACTTAAGGTGTTGTTCACAGCTGTATCAATTCCAAAAACAAAAAAAACATGATTCAATTTCCATTTGTAAAGGTCTGTCTTGGTCCTGCTCTGCTTGTCTACTGTGAAATTTTGCTCTGATTGTATGGAAGATGCCTAAAGAATGAGATTGTGCTGAAAAGCTGTATCTCAAGCTGCACTGACTGGTCTGCTCAAATGACAGGATCTGTGTCCCCCTACTTAAGTAACTCATCACTGTGGTACTGTCTGTAGATACTTGTAACAGTCCTGGGGTCCACAGATGATTGAAGTCTTTTTAGTTCCAAAGGCCCTGCAGATGTATCTCCATAGGCAATGCTCCCTAAGTAAAGTCTGAGCAGTCCATAACTGCAGACTAATAAGAACTGACTAGAGAAAAATGGGAGACCTGGATTCTGATAAAACTGGACTTTTAAACAAAGAACTTGTCTTTTAGCAAACCCCAGAACTGGAATCTGGTATGTCAGGGGATGTTGATGTTGGGTCTATAGATATTTTTGGTACCACTGAATTTTTCTTGTGTGGAGATTTGCCAGAGATATCATGAGAATCATAGCAAATAGACCTAGAATCCAGAGAAATTCCTGGGCTGAAAAGTCTGAGTGGAAAACCTCAGGAATAGGTCTAGATGCAGATCTACTTTTTTTCCTTGTGGAAGAAAAGCTCTTTGAACAGAGATATCTAGAAGAAATCCCACAAAAACAATCTTGTGAGAAGGTTCTATTGGGACCCCATTCTTGTCAGGAGATCTCTCACCCAAATCAGAGGTTCCTGATGCTTTGAAAAAGACTATGCAAAGATGATCAAGTCATCTACATAAAGAAAAACATGAATACTTAGCCGTCTTTAACAAACTACCACTTTGTTAATACCCTTGGAGCGGTGGATTTACCAAATGGTAATGAAGAGAACAGATAAGTTTTCTTTATGTGAATCATACTAAAACATCTGAAATCTGGATCTATATGAATATAAACATTTTTTTAAATCAAAGACCACCAGGCATTTCAAGTGCAGAAGGAGGTAACACATGGCAGAGGAATAACATTTTCAACTTAGGCACCATCAGAAACTAGATTAGAAAGGAAAGATCCAGAGCTGGTCTTCAAGTCTTCACTCTTTTATAGAAGAAATAATCTTGAATGAAAGAATTTTCCTAGCTGATGAGGAAAGACCATTTCTATCACCTCCTGAGACACTTGATGCCAAGTGATAGCAGGGGAGAATAAGGATTTGATCTAGCAGAAGAAGAGACTCCCATTGTAACTTGTAACCTTGAAGGATTACTTTCAGAACCCATCTGTCCAAAAATACTTGGTGCCAAAGAGAGAAATGAAGGTTCAGACTTTCTGAAAGGATTAAAGGTTTTCCAGTATGAGAAGGAGGGGGGGGGGGTCATCTTATAGATAGACTTATTAGACTCCTCTTTTCTTAGTATTCCTCATTTCCTTTTTGAACCTCCTCCAATTAAATGTTTGGTTACCAACAGCTTGCTGTGATTATTTGCCTTTTGAAACACACTGTAAAGGCTGCATTAAACCCACTGACAAACCTAAAGGAGAAAGGCTGAAAAAACTGAGAAATTCCTTGAATCATCTTACCTCTCATATCACACTTTTGAGGACTTCTGCTGCAGAGTATTCAAAAACTTAACTCTCTCCCTAAGAGAACATTCAACATTTCAGATTTAACATCATGATGGTTTTGATGGAGTCAAGCAAATCGCCTCATAACAGTTCCAATAGTAGTATCCCTGAAGAAGCATCAGCAGAATCTTAAACACAGTTCAAACAGTGGGTAGCCACCTGAGACACAGAAGTAAATCAGGCTGCACAAAGGTGATTTTTTTCTCAGAAGAAACATGCCAAAAATGTCCTCGTGTTCTCAAAAGAGCCAAGCATGAACTTTAACAAACAAGTCTGACAGCTGAGAAAATAAGTGTTGCAGAAGAATACACTTTTCCCCCAAATAGATATATCAAAGGTTTTTCCATACTTGTCAGAAGGAAAAACATTGGTATTAAGCAGATGTTTACCAACAGCTGGGTTCACAAGGGGGAAATAATCACTGGGTCTCATCTGAGATTAGTATAAAGACACTTAGAAGATAAGTTTATCAACCTGCTTCTTGGGGGGCAGCAAGCTGTTAAACAAGTTACAGTAACGGATACATCCTCCAGTGCTAAAAGAACAGGAGGAATTGGTGTAGGTTCAGAAAAATCTAGTTTGCAATAAATCACCAATTCTTCAGGGACAGTGCAATGTCAATTTGTCCCTAATGAAATAACGGATTCATTCTTAAAACAGTTTCAGAAAGAGACTTCTTCAAAGGGACCGGTAAATGCCACACCTTCCTCAGAATATAAATCAGAAACCAGAGGAGAAAAAAAAAAAACAGCAGTTGTCCATTCACAATCAAAATCTTGAACCTCTTTAGGAAATGAAGAATCATTTTCACTCTTACCAGAACCAGCAGAGCTGGAAGGGGTCTAGAGCCTGAACTTAACCATAAGCCAAGCCCAATAAATCTCTCCTGCCTAAAGTTAATTGAGACAGGAGAAGACACAAGTCCAAGAGTTTTCTTCTTTTTGACAGGAATTTCGAAAAAAGCAGACCCACTTTTGCCAGGCAAAAACCTTCTTAGGGACAAGCATTCCAGTCTGGCTAAGCAGACGGACATTCCCTGCTCCTCCTTCCAGAACTGATAACAGCAATGCTCCCTGGTCTACAAAGGGCACTTAAACAGCTGTAGAGGAAATGTCTAATCCACAGTATAATATGGCTGTAAGAACTACAGCAGAGGGAGCCAAGGAAAAAGAGGAATAGACTAAGGAACCAGAAATGACCACAGCAGAGTCACTCATCTGTGACCGACACACTCCAGCAGCCTACTGTGGTGAAAAAGGCAGTTTATTAATTTTCTTCTTTTGTGGTTAGTTAATGGAACAGCTGAATGCCAACTAGTTTGCTACCTGGTAAGGCTGAAAATGATGCCCAGTTCCCAGAGAAGCCTGGCAACAGTAGACAGTAAAACAAGGAAGTAGTTAGAAGTCAATTTTACGTCTAAAAAAAAAGCACACACAGTAAAAATATTTAAAACACTTACACCAGCCCCCAGAAGTAATCCAACACAACATTTAACAAGGAAAAAGTGATTTTAAGTTAGTTTTAACAACTTTTTACCCACAAAAGTAAAAACGCTCTGGTTTAAAAATTACAAAAAGACATGTGATAGTCTATAAAATACCCCTTGCTTGCATAAAATAACTGATTTCACATAAAAAGTACAGCTTGCATAAAATAACTGATTTCACATAAAAAGAAGTTTTAGTCATAAAAATAACAGATGATTTTTTTTTTTTCATGAAGGGAACTTATCTGCCCAGCAATGGGCAGAACTAGCAGGGAGTTAATCCTCAAAAACCCACAAAAGGAGCATTCTTTGCTGGAAGGAAGGCTCTGAAGGGCTTGGTGTCAAACCACTTTTCTTCAGGTCAGCTCAAGCTGTACAATGCTTTGGGTGCATGGAAGGTGTCCTTGAAGATTTGGAAACTGGTTGATATATAATGTGCAGGATATAATCCATATAGCTGAGGCAACTATAGCAGTGATCAGTACGATGATCTGACCTCTACAGTGCTGAATATGTAATATGCAAAGACTTAGATGACCAGCTTACACTGAGATCCAACAGTGCAGGAATATGGAAGAAACATCCATCTACAGGGGGGTGGGTGGGAAAGTACAGTTGTGTACACTTACCATAAATGTAGATGTTCGAGTGTCTTCACTGTTGCAGTCATGACTGTAGGGTTCTCCTCTGCCGGCAGGCAGTCCTCGGTTGGCCAGAATCCCAAAGTCTGGGTCTGGCGTCGGCTGCTCAGCCATGCTCCCTGACGTCAGAGCGCCAGGAGTACAAAGCTGACAGCCGACGCCATGTTCCCCAGTTTTTCTTGCCCCAGATGTCAGGTGTTCCAAAATGAGTAAGATCCCATACCCTTTGCAAATACACCTCAAAAGAAGGGTGAAGAAGGGAACCACACAATAGAAAAAATAAGAGGGGACAGGAGGGTAACCCAGACTGCAACAGTGAAGACACTCGAACATCTACATTTATTGTAAGTGTACACAACTGTACTATGTTCATCGTGTTTCACTGTTGCAGTCATGACTGTAGGGTTGAATCCCAAAGCAGAATAAAAGGGAGGTGGTCATAAAGTAGAGGGGGCGGCTAAAAGGCCCTGCAAGACAGCAGAAGCAAAGCCTGCCCTAGACTTAGAGTAGAGAGGTAGATTGTAGTGCTTGGAAAAAGTATGCACTGAACTCCAAGTTGCAGCTTCCAAAATGTCTTTGGTAGGAACTCCCCTGAGGAAGGCAGCTGAAGTGGCAGCAGCTCTGGTAGAGTGAGTCCTTATACTCCCTGGGATTTGTTTTCCATGGTGTGAATAGCAAAATCTGATTCCATGAGCAATCCATTTAGAAATGGTCTGTTTTGAAATGGCTTTACCTTGGGAACTTGAAGCATAAGAAACAAACAATTGCTCTGATTTCCTAATGTCCTTGGTTCTGTCCAGGTAAAAACGTAGTTGTCTGTGTACATCCAAGGAATGCAAGATCCTTTCCCCTTATTTTGAGGACTGGGGAAAAAAGTTGGCAAGTGAATAGTTTGATTTAAAGCCACTTTGGAAACCACCTTAGGCATGAAAGTAGGATTAGTCCTTAAAGACACCCTGTCTTGATGAAAAGTAATATAAGGTTCCACAGCCATGAGAGCTTGCAACTCCGAAACTCTCCTGGCAGAGGTAAGAGCTAACAGGATAGCTGTCTTCCAAGATAAAAACTTGATGTCAGATGTGGCAGCAGGCTCAAAAGGAGGTAAGGTGAGTTTTTCCAAAACATAGTTGAGATCCCAAGCAGGAATGGGTGGAGATCTAGGAGGCCTTAAGTTCTTAGCTCCTCTGAGAAACTGTCTCATGAGCTGATGGGAAAAGATTAGAGGGTCTGTATTATAATGAGCAGAAATAGCAGAAGCATGGATCTTTATGGAAGAGAAAGAAAGACCCTTATGTAAGAGGTCTGTCAGGTAAAGTAAAATCAGAGGAATGTTAGGAATAAGAGGATCTGAATCCTGAGCCTGCATCCAGGAGCAAAATCTTTTCCATTTTCCTGCATAAGATTTTCTAGTGCTAGGACGTCTGGCTTCTAAAATGACATCCATAACCTGCTTGGGAAGAAGAGAATGAATCAAAGACCCTGGATTAACCAGGCCGCCAGGCTGAGAGTTTTGACATGGGAGTGCAGAACCTGACCCTGGTGTTGGGACAGAAGGTTCAGAGTCTGTGGTAATACCCAAGGGGGCTCCAGACAAAGGTTTTTCAGTGTTGGGTACCATAACTGTCGAGGCCAATTTGGGGCCAACAAGATCATCATCTTGGGCTTGTCCTGTTTGATCTTTAATAACACCCGTGGAAGAAGAGGAAGAGGCGGAAAGGCATATCCAGAGAGGTTTCTCCAACTGAATGATAGTGCATCCACTTTCCAAGCTTGTTCGTGGAAAGTCCTGGTGCAAAAAATCTGTAGTTGATGATTGAGGTGGGATGCAAAGAGGTCTATGTGAGGACATCCCCAGACTGCTGTTATCATCCTGAATATTTCGGTGTCCAGCATCCACTTGTGTGGGTCTGAAAGGTTTCTGCTCAGACTGTCTGCCAGGAAGTTCAGCTTCCCTGGTAGAAACTGAGCTTGAAGGTCTAGATTGCAAGCTAGAGCTGTGTTCCATAGATCCATGGCTAGTCTGCAAAGGGGGTAGGAATGAGATCCCCCTTGCTTGTTTATGTACCACATAACTGTGGTGTTGTCTGTCCGTATCAGTAGTTGTCCTGGTTGTAGAAGATTCCTGAAGGCCAATAGAGCTTTCTGAACGGCTAACATTTCCTTTAAATTGATATGCAGGTGCTTCTGATCCTTTGTCCAAAGGCCCTGCAGACAGTTGCTCTGAAAATGGGCTCCCCATGCATAATCCGAGGCATCCGTGGTTAATATCCGAGTGGCCGGAGGCAGACAGAAGGGTTTTCCCTTGTTTAGAGTGCATGCTTTGGAACACCAAAGGAATTCCTTTTGAAGACAAGGCAGGAAGGAGATCAGAATGTCTAAACTGTGGCAATGCTGCGACCACACACTTTTTAGGTACCAGTGTATTTTCTTCATATGTAGCCTTGCATATGGTACGAGAAGGATGCAGGAGGCCATGTAACCCAAAGCCTGCAGGAATCTTCTTGCAGATAGCCGAGTTAAAGTTGCCAAGGTTTTGAAAGTTAGCGCCAGCTGTAACTGTTTTTCATGTGTCAGAAATGCCATCTGGGTTGTTATGTTTAGAGAAGCACCCAGAAAAATTATCTGTTGTGAGGGTGTCAAATTTGACTTTTTTATGTTTACAGTGAATCCCAGGAACTTGAGAAGTTTTTTGAACAAACTGTAGATGCTGTAGTAAGACCTCCTTGCTGTCTGCCTGAATAAGACAGTCGTCCAGATAAGGGTAGATTTGAATTCCCTTTAGTCTGCAATAAGCTACTACTGGAGCCAGGCATTTGGTGAAGACCCTGGGTGCAGTAGACAATCCAAAGGGCAGTGCAGAGAATTGAAATTGCCTTGATCCGGCCTTGAACCTGAGATATTTTCTGTGCTCCTGCCTGATGGGAATGTGTAAATATGCCTCCTTTAAATCCAAAGTTACCATCCATGCATTTTTGGTCAGCACTGGAAGCAGCTGCTGCAGAGTTAGCATCTTGAATTTTGGTATCTCTAGAAACGTGTTCAAGACTGATAGATCCAGAATGGGTCTCCATGAATTTTGTTTCCTGGGGACTAGAAAGAGCCTTGAATAAAAGCCTTGTCCCATCTCTGAAAGAGGAACTAGTTCTATGGCTTTCATAGCCAAAAGAGCTTCCACCTGGTTTAAGGCCTCTGTCCATTGATGTTTTGGAAGATCTGGCCATCTGCTTGGCCTTGGTAGGGTGTAAAAATGGAATTTGTAACCTCTTGAAACCACATCCAGAACCCACTTGTCTTGGGTTATACGAGTCCAATTTAGGTGAAAAAGAGAAAGTTTTCCTCAGAGAGGGGCTTCCAGGCAAGAAGTTCCTGCAGCCCAACAGAGGGAGTCATTGAGTCTGTTTCCTATGAGCTTGTGACCTGTCCTCTCCTCCCCTAGGGGTGGAAGCAGTCCACTGTCTTGGTCTATAAGAGGCTTGTGTTTGAGGCCTTCCTCGTGAGCGTCTGTATCTACCCCTCTGAGGCCTGTCTGAAGTGGGAAAGGACCAATTTTTCGTAGGCCAATTCCTACTAAATCTGGGTGGCTGTACTTGTAAGAAATCTTTAACTGTTTGCATGGATTTAGCCTTATCCTCCATCTTTTTAATCACCTCTTCAGCTTTAGATCCAAACAAGACATTATGCTGAACAGGAGCATCCAATAATTTAGCTTTTACTTGATCCGACAAATTTTGTTCCTTTAACCATGCATGCCTTCTAATTATTGTACCAGAGGCAGTAGCCCTACAAGAAGCCTCCAAGGCATCAAAACCACAGTGTAAACCATGCTTCCCAACTTGTTCAGTAGCATGCATTAAATCATGTAATTCCTTATCCTCTGCACAGGCGGAAATGGAAGTTAGTTTTTGTTTTAAAACAGACAGGAGAAATTGCTGGTATTTCAGCACATGAAACTGACAGTTTAAAGCCCTAATAGATAAGGTAGCAGAAGTGTACACTTTTTTGCCCCATCTTTCTAAAGATCTGGAATCCTTCTCAGTGGGAATGGGGTTCTTAGCAGAAGCGGCCTTAACTCCCTTAGGACCCTGAGAAATGGTTTCAGGGTCAGCAGTAGGGTTCTTGTATAAAAACTGGTGGGAATCAGGAACCCTGTAATATCCGTCAGGCTTAACAGGAGCTGGAGGAAAAGAGTCAGGTGTTAAATTAGCCTCCGAAAAAGCATCATCCACAATATCCAAAACAGGAGGAATAGCCAGGGGTTTATGTTGGGGAAGAAGAAGAAAATCCCTTAGTCTTTTCTTAGATTCTGAATACTCCTGTCCTTCCCAGTGAAAATGTTCCCTCATTTCATGCAAAGTTTCCCCAAAAGAGAAATCCTCAGGGGGAGAAGCTGAGGGAATGGATTCCTCAGCATCAGAATCCTCATAAGGAGGGAAAGAATAATCCTGGTCAGAAAAAGAAACCGAAGAAACAGAAGCCTGATCAGAGGAGTCATAATAAACATCCTGCCTTGGCCTTTTATCAGGAGGGGGATGTGAACCCCTAATCATAGTGAGCAAGTCCTCCGCCGCCTTAAGTAACTGTTTCTGTGACTTGGGAGCTGGATCAGAAGAGGCCTGTGTTGCAGTCTTTGATTTGGAAGGAGTCTTTGCCTTTGTCTTTGGCTTTGCCTTTATTAAAAGCTGAGTAGGCCTGAAAACCCCTTCAGAAGCCGGTACCTGCACAGCGGCTCCGGACCCATCCGAAGGAGCATTGTCCGAAGGTCCTGCAACAGAAGTATTCAAAGGCCTAGTTGGCTCCTCGTGGGAGTCCGTTTCGGCCATCGGTTCCGAAATGGCCGACGACAGAGGCTGCAAAAGCGCCTCAATGACGATGGACGAACCTGAAGCTGGCTCTGCTTGTATGATATCGTCAGATTTGGACCTCTGAGGCCTGTCTTTGTCCTTGCGTCGTTTGTGAACTCCAGTAGCCGGAACCGTATCCGATGACATTTTGTAATTAAAACGCCTACCGAAGTAATGAAATGCAAAATCGTACCTTCGTTTAATTGTATGTTGATTGAATCTAGCACAAAACCAACAACTAGCTACGTCGTGGTCAGGGCCTAAGCAAGGAATACAGTAAGAATGAAAATCCTTATGAGGTATTTGCTTCCCACATGAAATACAATTATTAACTTTTTCTGACATCGGACTGGAGCAAGAAAAAAACTTTCCCAACAGGGTACATAACTTTGAGTAGGAGAAGAAAGTCTTCGGACTGAAGATTGTTCAGAAAAGTTTGTCAGGAGTCAGCCGACTGGCACTGCGAACTGCTATCACCGCACGGCAAGAAAGACTGGAGAACATGGTGTCGGCTGTCAGCTTTGTACTCCTGGCACTCTGACGTCAGGGAGCATGGCTGAGCAGCCGACGCCGGACCCAGACTTTGGGATTCTGGCCGACAGAGGACTGCCTGCCGGTAGAAGGGAACCCTACAGTCATGACTGCAACAGTGAAACACGATGAACATGTAATTCTTCCCCATCAAGGAGGGCCCTTGATGTAAGATATAGTAAAAATATGCCCGCTTTATCAGTTGATCTAAAAGACAACGCTGCTCGACAGGTAATTGGCTGGTCCGAATCACAAGGAGTAACTGCCAGGGTAGAAGTCGTCAAATGACTGTGCAAGCACAAATCTACGATAAGACAATCTTGTAGCACTAATTTCCAAAGCAGGGACCAACTCTCAGAGTTAATGATGAAATGACAGTGTTTGGAGATGACATGCCTTGAAGATGAAGTGGCTGTAGCTCAGAAGTCTGTAATAAGAATATCCTTTTGTCAAGAAGTGGCTACTACTCTAGTGAAGTAAACTTGGACCACAGCAGCTACTAAAAGGAAAATGGTAAAAACAGTGGACTTGGCAATACACCTGAGAAAATTGTGTGTGGCAAAACCACCAATTCCTCCTTTCGTAGAGCAAGAAAATGAAGAAACTGTCTGTGTATACATAAGAACATCTGGGCAGCATGTAAATGTAAAAGATTAAAAAAAAAAGGAAGAGAAAAAAAAAAAAAAGACTAGTGGAATTTCCCTGGTGTGCTGGCCAAATGTCCTGCAGTATAAATACCACATTACAGCTTCCCCGAAATTAGGCCATTCCTTGTTGGGCTGTCCCTGTCAACAACAAAACAGAATAAGTGTACGCCCTTTGATGAACCCCTCTACTCTCAGGATTTGAAGAGCAAATTCAGAGTGTGAAAGGAATTCTCTCTGCAATGTGACAGGTACAGAAAATGTACCCCAAGGGCTCAAAGATGTTCCATGATGTTAAACTTCTCAGACATATAAACATGTGCTTTAAATGTAGCACTATCCTGTGTGTGAATACCAAGTCTGCAAATGTTAGTGATGTTGGCCATTGCAGAACCTTCCTCACACTAAATCATAACAAATGGGCTTAATTTAATGATCTTTCAACTTTCCCAGACAATAACTGTCAGGCCCTTATATCTTCATGTTACAACTTTTACCTTGTAGATATAAAACATTCTTGCCCAGAGTACCATTTCTTACCAGTCCACTGGATTGTAGGCATGCTGCAACAAATATGGGGATTTCTCGTTGACTAGCCTGTTGGGACTTCTTCCAGATTTTGAGAAGGGGTCTTGACCTCCTGTAGCCATAGCAGCATACTGCCTCAGGAAACCGCTCCTGGAACAAAAAGGTTCAACAAATAAATAATCACATTTTAATTATAACACATGCTAAATTGAACTATGCTCTCTTAGCTTCTCTCCCATTCTCATTTTGGGGACATAATGCAATACCCCTTTCGGTGGGTGTCATTTAGGTGGCCAAGAAGTAGACTGGTCAAACAGAAAGAAAACCAACAGATGAGACTGAAACCAAACTTTTTTCTGTGGAAAATCATGGAACAGTGGGGGAACAGCTATGAATTTGTCCTATCCCCAATGTAGAGCAATCTCAGAGCTGGTACATATAATTATCGGGGGGATGGGGAGGTGGTGAGTGGGCTTTGCCTTCATGCAAAAACGTGTTGGCTGCTTTGAGTTTCCAACATTTTTTTTCAAAGTTTACAAGTTCAAGGTCTTGAGTACTAGACCAACTCCTTTTGACGTGTTAACCTCAACCCACAGGAGAGTGACAGACCAGCTATCTGCAATCAAAGTTTGCTGACACACGAACCAAAAAAAAATGAAGATCAGAGAGAAGAATATGAAAGTAAAAGAACCTGAATGGAATACTTAAATGGTCACTTAGATATAGTTACATTGTCTATGAAAGAAACCGCTGTCTTTTCTGAAGATGCAGCATGGAAACCTAGCCAGCTCATTTCCCATTTGTTGTTGTGTCTTTCGGCTTATCCCGGTTAGGGGTCGCCACAGCGGAACTCCGGTCCGTTAATGTTTGGTAGTGGATTTTTACGTGCCGAGTTACCAGCCCTGACACACAACCTTCAACGAAGGCACTTCCATTCACGCATGCCTCCACACAGAAGACGCTCTAGCTGAGAATCAAACGCGACAACGTCTTACTGTGAGGCGACAAAGCTACCGCAGCACCACTCCCGTGGGCTGGCTTATAAATTATTGTGCCCTGTGAAGCACTAAACCATTTATGAAATTTACTTTCAATCTCTAGCAAGTGGAGACTTGGCACCAGAGCCCCAATGAAAGTGGTTGCCTACATCAAGACCTTTGAGAATACTGGCAGGACTTCAAAGTCTACACATTTGGTTTACAAATCTTTGCAAAGACAAAAGTAAGCACAGTATCCCCTATTAACCACAAAGAGATAACTTAGGAGAAAAAAGATGAAAGAAAAGAGGATGCTACTCCACACCCACTGGTATAAACAAAGACTGAAAAAAAGATGAAACTTTGGAGAACTGATCATAGTACTTTACTTTTTTTTTAATGCCAGATGTCACAGAAGGTCTCAGTGTATGTGCTTTCCCAGAGTATTGCTTATGCACTGTAGTGTGATTATAAATTCTCATTCCACAGGGCACAAGTAATTCTAGTGACAAAGGAACTGCTATCACGTTCTTGCTCACAAGAGACTACAATCTCATGTTCTACACGCGTGGAAAAAAAGTCAAAATCATTTAGAAAAGAAGTTACAAACTAATTTGTTCACTTTGATGGAACAACAGCTGTTCATAAGGTGTTTGCTTTTCACTTTCTCTCCTTGAAATGCTCAAAATGGTGTTGACTTCTGGCTGGTGATCTTTGGTACTACAATGGGATTTTCATAAAGTTGCATGGATGGAGGTGCTATCCAAGTCTCAAATCCACAAGAACTAAAGAAACAGGACTTTAGATCAGAAAGGAGGATTGCTATAAAAGGGCCAGATAAAAAAAAAAAAAAAGTTGCTCTCAGTGAATGCCTGCACCAGTTCCAAAAGCCCTGATCTCAGTGTAAGTAACTTACTTCGGTGTAAGGCCCATCTATAAACAGACTTGCACAGGGGGCCATATTCCAAAACACCTACTCTCAAGTCTTTTGGAATTGGGCCCAATATTTGTCTCTTAACATCTCTGTGTTCTTAAAGAAAACAGTGACGCTGAAACAGCTAATTGTTGTTAACAGGGTTTCAGAGACACCAGCACAAATACTGAAATACTGACCAGAGGACGAGTCTGGGAAGAAGAGGCATTCGAAAGGCTAACATTATTGCAAGTGTCAAAAGGGCAACCACACCTCTCAACTTCTTTGTTCCACAATTCTTGAGCAAGTCCTAATTGGGACATTTTTTTAAATATTACTCTATTTCACCTTAAGAAATTAGAAGAAAAAGTTCTGCATCAACATGTATTTTCTGAATAGGAAGCATGAAACTCCAATGGCTAGCATTACTGACCTACTGATCCTCAATAAATTAAGCAGAAAATCAAACAATTGACAATGAAAAGGGCAAAAATGCGAGGCAGAGAGGGACTTTCTGCAAAATCAGGGACATATGAAGGTAACTGCAGGAATAATGTTCAGGAGAAATAAATGAGAGAAGACAACTAAAGGAAGACTCAAAGGGTTAGGCCTGTATGTAACTTGCCACAGGTCTAGTGGGATTAATCATGTGAAAAATAAATTGATAAATCTTATACATATTACAGTTTTAGTTCTGATATTCTCAAAATGCTTTAATTTAACTGTTACATTTGTTCTCGTTTCCACCAATTTATCTGATGGGGAAGAACATCTACCCAGACGCCTCAAATTACAAACACACACAGGCCTCTGCTCAGGCAATTATAATCACATAAGTGAAAGAATTTTATATTATACCATGACCCCCCCCAAAACGTGCACGCTGATTGGCCAGCGTGCCCGTTGTAAATCGAGTTATACTAATGGAAAAAGGTCCGGTCGCCCGGACTTTTTTCCATTAGTATAACTCGGTTTTTTAAAACACTGTCCGCTATGTTAAATGGGTTTAACATGGCGAGACAGCTTTAAAATAAGCAGCGGAGATCTCCGTTGCTTATTTTAAAGTCTCATGTTAAACCCATTTAACATAGCGAGACATTTTAAAGCAACAGAAAGCAAGATCTCCGTTGCTTTTTTATAGTCGCTATGTTAAATGAGTTTAACATAGCGAGACAGTTTAAAATAAGCAACGGAGATGTCCGTTGCTTATTTTAACTGTCTCGCTATGTTAAACTCATTTAACATAGCGAAAAAAAGCAACGGAGATCTTGCTTTCTCCGCTTTTGCCCACAACTCTGAGGTACTGCGCAGGCCAGTACATCAGAACTGCCGCGGATGCCAGACATCTGCGGAAGGGCAGTAAACAGGCATTATACTATGCCATTATTTAAGAAAAGTAACAGTTTCTTTTCTTAAATAATGTCATTATAATAGAAATAACACACCTGGGTGTGGGTAATGCTAATTACCCACGGTTGGCTTTGTTTGGTCCTCGGGCCCCCTCGGGACCAAACCACGCCAACCGTGGGTAAATTTAGCATTACCCACACCCAGGCGTGGGTTATTGCTATAATATCTCATTTGAAACTTGAACCCAAGACCTCCAAGATACCATGCTAGTACACTGCTACTGGAACAACAAACAAAAGCCTTTAGACAAAGAAATGTTCAGTTTTCCCATAATAACTTTATGCTTTAATTTAGGAACCCCACAGCATGGCGATTCAAACACAGATGGACACAAGATGGTTAAAGATTCATATGTTAGCTCTTTCTGTGAAATGAAACACCCTTTAAAAAGTGTTTTTACACCAGCTGTAGTTGAACTGGGTTCTCTCAATTATTCTCTTAACTGGAAGACTGGATGCAAATGAAGACTCCTCATCAACAAAAAAGAAAGTTAATCGGCATGAAATACATCACCTTCATAACAGCTGTACATTCAAATGCACTACAATTTAAAATGGACAATTGTCTTGAAAGACAAAGGGGAAATGTGAGGAATGCAGTTGCCTTTATCTCCCCACCCACACTTTTCTTTTTGTCTTTCTTCTAATTTTCTCACCCTTTTCTCCTTGCATTGATTTATCCATTCTCCAAAATGCAAGCAACAGAGAAAGCTAAGGATACAAAGAATGGGGGACTCTTGCTTGGATAATTAACTACTAATTTAAAAAAAAATACAATGGAACAAGTTTGACTGAGAAAAACAAACCTGGGAATGAGCTGTCTACCTAGGTGAGCAAGCTCTAAGCAAACACTTCAAATAAAGACAGCTTTTTTCTTCCAGAGTATACTAAAATTAATGCACATTTAATCATTTTTATGCCTATGTTTTGACTCACAGACATTGCCAGAAGTAGAAAATTATTTCCAAGTCACACATCTCAACTGTACAGATTTTCACACAATGTCCATATTTTTGCCTCATGTTTTTGGTCTGTTCCTCATAAAATCTTTGTTTTTAGGATAAATCTTTGAGGATTGAAATCAGAAAATAATGCAGACATTCGAGTTTCAGACTTTATACCCTTCAGAAAATTCATGCAGGTGTAATACCCATTACTCTAGCAACTTTCTAAGTTTATAAAAGCAATACTTAAAAGTTGTCTGTATTTTGAGCCTTTGTCCACATTTCTTGCTCCAAGTAATTGAAAGCTATGATTCAAGTCTGTACTACACCAGTTTGGTAAAGACTTGCAGATTAAGTGAACACTTGCCTGGCCAACATAAAATGTTAATCTTTTATATATTTTACATGGCAGGGAGTCCTGCACAACAGGCCTAAGGAAAAAACATACAGTCATGAAAATATATAGTAGAAGTAACACAACAGAGATAATACACTCATAAAAGGGAAAAATGAATAAAAAGATGAAAGATTACAAATGTTGTCCAGTACGTATTAAGTTTCTTCTGCTATTCATAGACAGAATTCATATACAGATTTGTGGGAAGTAAACATAAAACAGAATTTTATGTTTTGTAAGAACCACCACTAATCGAGAAAACTAAACAGACTTGAGGCACACAGGAAAGTAATTATCAGGGTTATGTGGCATGTACAAAGTAGAAAGAAACTGGGACAAAATCATTTGTTTTAAGAATTAATTTCTGAATGGAATGAACAGTAAGGTTTCTACAACATGCATGTGTGTAATTTATCTGGGATTCTGTACATTTTGGGTTCATTAAATCGAACCACCATTCCCATCCCTAACAAACAGATTAAAGCTCTTCCTCTCTCCACTGTACATACTCCACATATTCTAGAATATATCACAAATAAATGCTAAAAGCTAGGCAATTATATCAGGCAGCCATAACTGGACTGACACATCCTAACATGGATATACGCCAAGTCCTAGTGGTGAAACAGGATAACAATGAGAATATGGATATAAGAAAAGCACAGTTTTGTACCTACCATAAATGTAGATGTTAGAGTGTAAACGCTGCTGCAGTCATTACACTTGGGTTATCCGGCCGTCAGGCGGTCCCACAGTCGGCCAGTGTTCCGGCCGTCAGGCGGTCCCGCAGTTGGCCAGAGTTCCAAAGTCTTGGTCCGGCATCGGTTGCTGTCGCCTCATCCCTGACATCAGTACGACAGGGGTATGTATACAAGATGCAGCTGATGCCATTTTTTCTTGCCCCAGATGTCAGGTGCCCCCAAATAGGTAGGCAAAACAAATTGTTTTTCTTTTGTATTTTTTACTAGCAAACAACCATTTTTAGTTACCAGCAAATACTCCCCATTGGTAATAAAGGGTATATGCACTAGGTCAATACCAGAAAGTAAGAGGGGAAGGAGGGAGGGTAACCTGGACTGCAGCAGTGTATACACTCTAACATCTACATTTATGGTAGGTACAAAACTGTACTATGTTCATCGTGTTACACTGCTGCAGTCATTACACTTCGGTGGAATCCCAAAGCTGAGGTAGGGAGGCTGGATCTATAAGGCATTAGGGGTGGCTATAAGACCCTGCAGTACAGCAGTGGCGAAGCTAGCTCTGGATTTGGAGTATAAAGGCAAATGGCAATGTTTGGTGAAGGTATGCACAGAACTCCATGTTGCTGCTTCCAAAATATCCTTGGTAGGTACTCCTCTGAGGTAGGCAGTTGAAGTGGCTGCTGCCCTAGTGGAGTGTGATCTAATGCTGCTAGGTACAGGTTTCCCATGGTGGGTATAGCAGAAACGTATACAGTGTCCTATCCATTTTGAAATAGTCTGCTTTGAAATGGCTTTTCCCTGTGCTCCTGCAGCGTATGCTACCAATAATTGTTCAGATTTTCTGAAAGCTTTGGTTTTGTCCAAGTAGAAGCTTAACTGTCTGTGAATGTCCAAATAATGCAGTAGTCTCTCCCCTTTGTTCTGTGGTTTTGGATAAAAATTTGGCAAGTGAATAGTTTGGTTTAGAGCCACACTTGATACCACCTTTGACATAAACGTAGAGTTGGTTCTTAAAGGCACCCTGTCCTGGTGGAAGATGAGGAAAGGTTCCACTACCATTAGTGCCTGTAATTCTGAAACCCTTCGTGCTGATGTTATTGCCAGTAGCAGAGCAGTTTTTCCAAGAGATGTATTTTAATTCTGCTGTGTTAGCTGGCTCAAAAGGAGGCAACGTTAATTTTTCCAAAACAAAATTCAGGTCCCAAGTAGGTGTTGGTGCTCTATGGGGCGGTCTTATGTTTTTCGCCCCTCTGAGGTATTGTTTGAGCAAAGGATTAGAAAAAATTGGTGGATCCGTGTTGTAATGAGCTGAGATAGCTGAGGCGTGGATCTTGATGGATGAAAAAGAGAGGCCCTCGCCCAGCATCTCAGTTATGTTTGGGACTAGAGGGTCAAGGCTGTGCGCTTGGTTCCAGGCACAGAATCTCTTCCATTTGTCCGAGTATGCTTTCCTGGTGCTAGGCCTTCTGGCCTTCAGAATGACATCCATAACAGCTTTGGAGAGAGGCATTGCTTGCTTGACTAAGGAATTTTCCATGCAGCTAGATTTAAGGTCTTTAGCTGGCTGTGAAGTATCTGATTGTTGTGCTGAGTCAGCAACTGTGGAATTTGTGGTAAAATCCAGGGTGGTTCTTGTGTTAAGTTCTTTAAGATTGTTACCAGTGCTGGCGTGGCCAGTCTGGTGCAATCAGGATCATTTTTGGCTCTTCCTGCCTGGCTTTTATGAGTACCTTTGGAAGGAGAGGTAAAGGGGAAAAGCGTATACTTGTTTTTTCCAGCTGAATGAGAGGGCATCCACTTTCCATGCTTGTGGATGGTAGCTCCTTGTGCAGAATTTCTGTAATTGGCAGTTCTTTGCGGTAGCAAACAGATCTATGTCCGGGCTCCAACATTTTTGTGTTATTCTGAATATTTGTGGGTTCAGTTCCCATTCGTGTGGGTCCATAATGTTTCTGCTTAGGTCTGCCAGTGTGTTTTTCTCTCCTGGCAGGAATTGTGCTTGCAGATGAACTTGGTAGATTAGAGCTGTGTTCCACAAAGTCATGGCTTGTCTGCAGAGGGGGTAGGAGTGTGTGCCCCTTTGCTTATGTACCACATAACTGTGGTGTTGTCTGTCTTTAATAGTAATTGTCCTGGATGCAGTAGGTCCTTGAAAGCTATAATAGCATTTTGTACAGCTAGCATCTCTTTTTGATTGATGTGGAGATGTCTTTGCTCTGTGGGCCACTCGCCCTGGATACATTTTCCTGCCATGTGTGCTCTCCAGGCGTAATCTGATGCACCTGTTGTCAGTGTCTGCCTGGCTGTAGGTTGAGTGAAAGGCTGTCCCTTGTTGAAGTGACAAGCTTGTGCCCACCATCAAAACTCCTGTTGTAAGCAAGGAATTAGTGGTACAACTGTTTCCAAACTTTGACAGTGTTGAGACCAGACACTCTTTAGGTACCATTGTAGTTTCCTCATATGCTGTCTGGCATATGGAACGAGTAGTATGCAAGATGCCATGTAGCCCAAGACCTGCAGAATTTTTCTTGCAGGAGTTGGGTCTTTGTTGCCATTAATTGAAAATATTGAGTCAGTTGTCCTTGCTTGTCTGGCATGAGATAAGCCATCTGGGCCATTGTGTTCAAGCTGGCACCCAGGAATATTATTTATTGAGAGGGCACTAGTTTTGATTTTTTTTCCGTTTACTGTGTACCCCAGGCAACTTAATTGTTTTACGTACGCCAGATGCTTTAGTAGAATGTCCTTGCTCTCTGCTTGAATCAGGCAGTCGTCCAGGTATGGATAAACTTGAATTCGTTTTTGCCTGCAAAATGCAATTACTGGTGCCAGGCACTTTGTGAAGACCCTGGGTGCAGTAGATAAGCCAAAGGGCAGTGCAGAGAATTGATAATGCATTGAACCAGCAAGAAATATGAGGTATCTTCTGCAATGTTGTCTGATAGGGACATGCAGGTATGCCTCTTTGAGGTCTAAAGTCACAAGCCAAGCTTTCTTGCCCAGCATGGGAAGAAGCTGCTATAGTGTCAACATCTTGAATTTCGGAACATCCAGGTAAGTGTTTAGTGTAGAAAGGTCCAGAATGGGTCTCCAGGCTTTGTCCTTTCTGGGAACCAGAAAGAGTCTCGAGTAAAATCCTTGTCCTTGTTCCTGTGGTGGTACCTTTTGAATAGCTCTCATGTCCATGAGTGCTGTAATTTGATTTTGAGCCTCTGCCCACTGATTTGGTGGTAGATTTGGCATTCCTTTTAGCCTTGGAAAGGTGTGGAAATGTAACCTGCAACCTTGAGATACAATGTTGAGAACCCATTTGTCTTTGGTGATGCAATGCCAGTTGTGATAGAAAAGTGCCAGTTTTCCTCCTAAGGGGGCTGCCAAGAGAGAGCTGTTTGGCAGCTGTAGTGGAAAGTCATTGAGGCTGTTTTTTATAAGGTTGAGGCCTGTCTTCCCCTTCTTTTTGGCCTGGTGTGCCCCATTGTCGAGGCCTGTAACGGCCTTGCGTCTGACCTCTACCTCTTGGACGTCTATATCTGCCCCTTTTAGGTCTATCTGTGACTGGAAAGGACCAATTCTTTGTTGGCCAATTTCTGCTAAAACAAGGAGGCTGAACCTGTAAGAAATCTTTCACCGTTTGCATACATTTTGCCTTATCCTCCATTTTCTTTAATACCTCCTCTGCCTTAACTCCAAACAGCACATCCCGCTGCAAAGGTGCATCCAATAATTTGACCTTAACATGATCTGGCAACGTATGTTCTTTTAACCAAGCATGCCTTCTAATGACAGAGCCTGTAACTGCTACTATACAGGAGGCCTCTAAGGAATCAAACCCACATTGCAAAGTATGTTTTCCTACTTGTTCAGCTGCATGCAATAAATCCTGCATTTCTTTTAAGTTAGGAGGGTCTGAATCTGGAAGCATCTTTTGTTTCACCTGAGACATCAAAAATTGCTGATATTTTAGCATGTGAAACCGACAATTCAAGGCTCTCATTGCTAAAGTTGCAGACGTATACCTTCTTTCCCCATCTGTCTAATGCTCTGGAATCTCTGTCAGAGGGAACTGGGTTTTTTGCTGATGAGGCCTTAATCCCTTTGGGTCCCTGAGAAAAAGTTTCAGGGTCAGCAAAGTACAGTTTTGTACCTACCATAAATGTAGATGTTCGAGTGCTAATACAGCTGCAGTCATAACAGATGGGTTCTCCTGCCGTCAGGCGGGTCCTCGGTCGGCCGAATACCAAAGTCTAGGTCCGGCGTCGGTTGTCGTCGCTTCTTCCCTGACATCAGTGCGACAGGAGTATAAAGGAACCAGCCGACGCCATTTTCTTCAGTTTTTCTTGCCCCAGATGTCAGGTGCCCCCAGAAGGAAGGCAATACATAAATTTGTGTAATAATGCAGTGCAATATAATCAAAATACAGTAGTTGCAAGCAAATACATCATAAATGAATACCCCAATCAGGTTGTATGAGGATGTGTTAGCCTATAGGCCTGTCCCAAGAGGGGAAGGAGGGGGGGAAACCTGGACTGCAGCTGTATTAGCACTCTAACATCTACATTTATGGTAGGTACAAAACTGTACTATGTTCATCGTGCATACAGCTGCAGTCATAACAGATGGGTAGAATCCCAAAGCTAAGAAAGGGGTGGTAGGCACTAGGTGGAACTAGGAGGAGCCAAAATGCCCTGCAAGACTGCAGTGGCAAAGCCTGCTCTAGATTTGGAGTATAATGGTAGGTTGTAGTGCTTGGAGAAGGTATGCACAGAACTCCAAGTGGCTGCTTCCAAAATATCCTTGGTAGGAACTCCTCTGAGGAAGGCTGCAGAGGTGGCTGTGGCCCTGGTGGAATGAGTTCTAATGCCTGTAGGTACAGTTTTGTCATGAAAAGAATAGCAAAAGCGTATGCAGTGGGCTATCCATTTTGAGATTGTCTGTTTGGAAATTGGCTTTCCTTGAGCTCCTACCGCATAGGCCACAAAGAGCTTTTCTGAAAGGCTTTGTTCTGTCCAAATAATAACGTAGTTGTCTGTGGATGTCCAAGGAATGTAGTAATCTCTCCCCTTTGTTTTGAAAATTAGGATAAAAAGTAGGTAAATGTATGGTCTGATTTAAAGCTACCCTGGATACCACTTTAGGCATAAAGGACGGGTTGGTTCATAAGGAAACTCTGTCCTGATGGAAGATGATAAAAGGCTGGACAGCCATGAGAGCCTGTAGTTCTGAAACTCTACGAGCTGAGGTGATAGCCAGAAGGAAAGCTGTTTTCCAGGACAAATATTGCAAATCTGATGAGACAGCTGGCTCAAAGGGAGGCAAGGTCAGTTTCTCCTGAATGAAATTAAGATCCCAAGCAGATATTGGTGGTTTCCTTGGAGGTCTTAAATTCTTAGCCCCTCTGAGGAACTGTCTTAAGAGAGGGTGAGAGAATAAAGGTGGATCAGTGTTGTATTCTGCAGAAATGGCTGAGGCATGGATTTTGATGGAGGAGAAAGAAAGTCCACTGCTTAGCAGTTCAGCCAAATATTGTAGTATTTGAGGTAAATTCAGTTTTCCAGGATCCTGGCCCTTTTTCTCATTCCAGACACAAAAACGTTTCCATTTTGCGGAGTAAACTTTTCTAGTTGATGGCCTTCTGGCCTCCAAAATGACATCCTGCACCTCCTTGGAGAGTAGGGCCTGTTGTGATGCTATGGAATCTTCCATGCAGCTAGATTGAGTGTTTTTAGCTGGCTGTGAAGAGTTTTGAAGCTGTGCTGAGTCAGAAGAAGAGGCATTAGAGGCAGGGTCCATGGTGGCGAATGCGTCAGGCTCAGGAGTGGGTACCAGTGTTGACTTGGCCAGTCCGGAGCAATGAGAATCATCTTTGGTCCGTCTGCTCTGGTTTTCAATAGAACTTTGGGCAGCAGAGGAAGAGGTGGGAAGGCATAAACTGTCATTGATGTCCAACTGAAAGAGAGAGCATCCACTCTCCAGGCCTTTGGATGGAAGATCCTTGAGCAGAATTTTGTTAACTGATGATTTTTGTGGGAGGCAAAGAGATCTATGTCTGGCCTTCCCCATTCTTGGATTATTTCTGTAAAAACTTTTGGATGCAATTGCCATTCGTGTGGATCTGTCATATTCCTGCTTAGGTTGTCTGCCAGCGTGTTTTCCTTGCCTG
The DNA here is from genome assembly GCF_019279795.1 of Protopterus annectens. Lineage (NCBI taxonomy): Eukaryota > Metazoa > Chordata > Ceratodontiformes > Protopteridae > Protopterus > Protopterus annectens. The sequence continues at coordinate 1,662,810 of NC_056745.1, read as the reverse complement.
GCAAGTACTGTGCTTGTAGTTCCATTTGTAAGTCCATGGCCATGTTCCAAAGTGACATGGCCAGTCTGCATAGGGGGTAAGAATGTGTTCCTCCCTTTTTGTTTTTGTACCACATAACTGTGGTGTTGTCCGTTCTTATCAATAGTTGACCTGGTTGTAGAAGGTCCTTGAAAGCTATAATAGCATTTATTACTGCTAGCATTTCTTTTTGATTGATGTGAAGGTGCTTTTCTTTTTGGGACCATTTGCCCTGAATGCACGATCTGTCATGTGCGCCCCCCAGGCGTAGTCCGAGGCGTCTGTTGTGATGACTTGATTTGCTTGAGGCTTGCTGAATGGAAGACCTGTGTTTGTTTGACATGCTTGAGCCCACCACAGAAATTCCTTTTGCAGACATGGAATTAGTGGTATTATTGTTTCCAAACTGTGGCTGTGTTGAGACCATATGTTTTTCAGGTACCATTGTAGTTTCCTCATATGCAGCTTTGCACATGGGATTAGTAAGATGCAAGATGCCATGAATCCCAGAGCCTGCAGGATTTTCCTTGCAGTCAGCCTGGTGCAATTTGCTAGTGTTCTGAAGTATTGAATTAGTTGCCCCTGCTTCTCTGGCGTGATGTAGGCCATCTGGGTGTTTGTGTCCAAATTGGCACCCAGGAAAATTATCTTCCGAGAGGGTATTAGCCTTGATTTCTTTTTGTTGACTATGTATCCCAGAGAGTTCAACAATATTATTACATAAGCCAGATGTTTCAGAAGAATGTGCTTGCTGTCAGCTTGGATCAGGCAGTCGTCCAAATAGGGGTATATTTGTATCCCTTGAAGTCTGCAGTAGGCAATTACTGATGCTAGGCATTTCGTGAATACTCTGGGCGCAGTAGATAAGCCAAAGGGCAATGCAGAGAATTGATAATGGGTTGAACCTGCAAGACACCTGAGGTACCTTCTGCAATTTTGTCTGATTGGGACATGCAGGTATGCCTCCTTGAGGTCCAATGTTACCAGCCAAGACTCCTTGCCCAGCATGGGAAGAAGTTGCTGTAGAGTGAGCATCTTGAATTTTGGTACGAGTAGAAATGTGTTTAGGATGGATAGGTCCAAAATAGGTCTCCAATCTTTTCCCTTCCTTGGCACCAGAAATAGCCTGGAATAAAAACCTTGACCTTGTTCGTGTGTAGGTACCTCTTGAATAGCTTTCATGTTTATGAGATCTGTAATTTGCCTTTGTGCCTCTGCCCTTTGATGGTGTGGCAGGTTTGGCATGCCTCTCATTTTTGGAAGGGTGTGAAAATGGAATTTGTAGCCTCTGTTTATAATGTCCAGGATCCATTTGTCCTTTGTGACAATATGCCAATTTTTTGAAAATAATGCCAGCTTTCCTCCTAAGGGGGCTGCCATTTGAGACTTGGTTGGCATGCAAAGGGAAAGTCATTGGGTTTGCTTTCTGAAAGATTGCGAGTTATCCTCACCACCTCTTTGTGTAGGAGCTTGCCATTGTCTGCCTCTAAACGATCCTTGGGATTGTCCTCTGCCCCTCGGGCGCCTGTATCTGCCTCTTTGGGGTCTGTCCGTGGCAGGAAAGGACCAGTTTTTGGAAGGCCAATTTCTACTAAAACGTGGGGGGTTGTACCTGTAGAAATTCTTTCACAGTTTGCATTGATTTAGCCTTTTCCTCCATTTTCCTTAACACCTCCTCAGCATTAGCACCAAATAGAACATCCTTTTGAAGAGGTCTTCTAGTAATTTAGCTTTGACATGATCAGGCAAGGCTTGTTCCTTGAGCCAGGCATGCCTACGTATGACTGATCCTGTACAGCAGCTCTACATGAGGCCTCTAGAGCATCAAAACCACATTGTAAGGTATGCTTACCCACTTGTTCTGCACTATGCATCAAATCCTGCAACTCCTTCAAGTCTGGTTGTTCAGGTTGTGACATTTTACTTTTCAATTGTGATAACAAAAACTGTTGGTATTTTAGCATATGAAACTGACAGTTTAAGGCCCTCATGGATAAGGTAGCCGAGGTATATACCTTTTTTCCCCACCTTTCTAAGGATCTGGAGTCTCTCTTGGAAGGTAATGGATTTTTAGCAATGGAGGCCTTAACTCCCTTGGGGCCCTGTGAGATGGTTTCTGGGTCAGCAGCATGGCTTTTGTATAGAAATTGGTGTGAGTCAGGAACCCTGTAGTACCCGTCAGGCTTAACTGGAGCTGGAGGTAGAGAATCCGGGTTAAGGCAAGCCTCCGAGTAAACATCATCTAGGATGTCCAAGACAGGAGGTATAGCCAGAGGCCTGTGCTGAGGTAGCAAGAGAAATTCCCCGAACCTTTTCTTGGAATCTGAATAATCTTGGCCTTCCCAGTGGAAGTGTTCCCTTAAGGTATGCAAAGTTTCCCCAAAGGAGTAATCCTCTGGGGGGGGGGGGGGAGACAGAAGGGATGGACTCCTCTGCATCAGAGTCTTCAAAAGGGGAGTAAGAAAGTTCCCGATCATCAGAATGCTCTGAAATAATGGAGCCCTGATCAGAGGAGGGGGAATCTTCCTCCACTCTGGGCCTTTTGTCCAGTGGGGGCTGAGAACCTCTGATAAGAGTAATTAAATCCTCAGCCATTTTAAGCATCTGTTTCTTAGGCATGGGGCCTGGAGATGGGCCCTGTGTAGCTGGTCTCTTAGAGTGCATGGTTGCTTTAGACTTTGTGAAAGCCTTGATGGAGAAAGAAGAGGAAGGTCTGAAGACACCTTGAGTGGAGGTGGACCTGTCCACATTCTGAGATTCAATGCCAAGAGTGGCTTTGGTATCTGTAGTCAGGGTGTGGGCCGAGGAGCCTGCGACCTCGGGCACAGGAGACACCATCAAAGAAGTGTCGTCGGTAGTCAGGGGCTGCGTAGGTGCCTCGCTGAGAACCGGACCACGTGTAGTCGGCTTTGGCATGGTGTCGGTAGAGGCCGCGGACCTTGTGTGTCGGTCCTTGTCTTTGCATTTTTTAGACAAAACCGGAGTTGGAGTATCCGACGACATAGTATAGTTAAATGCTTTCCCAAAATAATGCTGGGCGAACTCACCTGATGCTTAATAGTGCGTTTGTTGAATGTAGCACAAAAGCGACAGACCGAGACGTCGTGGTCTGGGCCTAAACAAGGTATACAGAAGGAATGGAAATCCTTATGCGGTATTTGCTTCCCACAAGAAATACAATTATTAACTTTGTCTGACATCGGTCTGAGGCAAGAAAAGTTTCCCCAACGGGGTACTTAGCTTTTAAGAAGACTTCGGTTTCCAAATTTTCATAATCTCAGGAGCTGGCCGACCGGCACTTGCAAACTGCTTCTGCTTTGGGCACCACACGGCAAGAAAGACTGAAGAAAATGGTGTTGGCTGGTTCCTTTATACCCCTGTCACACTGACGTCAGGGAAGAAGCGACGACAACCGACGCCGGACCTGGACTTTGGAATTCGGCCGACCGAGGACCCGCCTGACGGCAGGAGAACCCATCTGTTATGACTGCAGCAGTATGCACGATGAACATCAGGGCTTTTGTACAGAAATTTGAGAGAGTCAGGGACTCTGTAATATCTATCAGGTTTAACTGGGGCTGGGGGTAAGGAGTCAGGGTTCAAACTGGATTCAGTGTACACGTCATCCACAATGTCTAAAACTGGTGGGATAGCAAGGGGTCTGTGTTGGGGCAATAAAAGGAAGTCTTGAGTCTTTTCTTGGATTCGGAGTAATCCTGGCCTTCCCAATGGAAATGCTCTCTCACGGTATGTAAGGTCTCCCCAAAGGAGTAATCCTCAGGAGGAGAGGCTGATGGAATTGATTCCTCAGCATCATAATCCTCATAAGGGGGTAAAGAATATCCTAGGTCCAAGGAAGAGTCAGAGGAAATGGACACCTGATCAGACGATTCATGGTCTGCATCCTGCCTGGGCCTTTTATCAGGAGGGGGATGGGACTCCCTGATCAGGGTGATTAGGTCCTCGGCCATTTTTAGCATTTGTTTCTTAGGCATGTAAGCCTGTTCTGGATAGAGTTGTGTCTGTTTCTTAGCCTTTAAGGGGGGCTTAGACTTAACAGAGGGTTTAATAGTTAACTGGTTTGGTCTGAAAGCACCCTCTGTAGCTGTGGATTGCTCAGCTACTTTGGTTTCCTCTGTAGGTTTAGGATCGGTAAACTGAAGGCCTAGTGCGTCCGAAGGCCCAGCCAGCTCCACGTGGGAGTCGGAGGCGGTCTGTGGTTCTGTGGAAGTGGTCGTCAGGGGCTGCGTAGGCACCTCGCTGAAAACCGGAGAACCGGCAACTGGCCTAGAAGAGGCCATGTCATCCGTGTTGGGCCTCGGATGCCTGTCCTTCTCTTTGCGCTTTTTATGCATTGCGGTCATCAGAATTTCCAACGGCATGGTGTAATTGAATTTTCTACCAAAATAAAGTCGGGCAAAATCAAACCGACGTTTAATAGTGCACTTGTTAAACCTAGCACAAAACCGACAACCAGTGACATCATGGTCAGGGCCTAGGCATGGAATACAATAGGAGTGGAAATCCTTATGAGGTATTTGCTTCCCACAAGAAATACAGTTATTAACTTTTACTGACATCGGTCTGAGGCAAGGAAAAGTTTCCCAAATGGGGTACTTAGTTTTTTTAGAAGACTTCAGTTCTGGATTCGGAATGAAAATCTCAGGAGTCGGCCGACCGGCGTTGCGAACTGCTTCTGCTTCGGGCACCGTGCGGCAAGAAAGACTGAAGAAAATGGCATTGGCTGCATCTTATATAACCCTGTTGCACTGATGTCAGGGAGGAGGCGGCAGCAACTGACGCCGGACCAAGACTTTGGAACTCTGGCCGACTGCGGGACCACCTGACGGCAGGATAACCCAAGTGTAATGACGGCAGCAGTGTAACACGATGAACATAAAACATACAATACACAACAATGACAGAATCCCTTTCTTCCACTCCTACTGGTTTATGTGCCATTCAAGACTGCTTTGTTGTCTCACAAGTAATTACCGATCTGGTAGATGAGATCATGTATGCAAAAGTCAGTCACTGCACATATCCTCTCTTTTAGATAACTGTTTTAAGACCCATAAAAAGGTAAAAAAAGGAAGAGAGGAATTGTTCAAAGGCAATATGGTCCTTTTGTTCAAATTCAGTTTGTGTGAATGCTGTAAAGAAATGACATTTTCCGTTTACTGTTAATACAATACTGGTGCATATCAAGGAGTATAAAATTAGAGCTGGAGGTTATGCTGGTTTTTACATTTAGGGTCATGGTTGTAGTTCTATAAAGTATTACACCAAGTACCTCACAGTCATCCAGACACCACCCCTGTGTGATCTAATGTCAATATAAAAAGTCTCTTTTTTTTTTTTTTTTTTTTTTTTTTTTTTAATTTTTAAATTGTACTGAAGATTTGCTAGCAATCCTAATTTATAACCATAACTTTCTTGGTAAGAGAATCAGTGGTCAAGCACCCTCCTGTTTTTGCTTTAACAAAAGAAACAGTGATTCTGGTGAGTTTATTTTCACTAAAATTCTTTAGTGACTCATAAATGGTTCAGAACCTGAATGCCAAGATGACCTCTCTTCAAAATCAAATCAAGAAGCAAGAAAGCAGAAGGACTGGATAATGACTTGGGTTTAGTTTAATTATGCTGCTCCTATCCAATGGCCTGTTTGTGCTTCTATGCTCTGTGCATAACTTTCATACAACTGTGAAAGAGTGGCACCCTTCTTGTGAAAATGTTACCATGTGTGTAACAGCCGCTCGTTCTGTAAAGCGCATCACCTCTGCTTGAATCTGTTCTGCAACTTCTGTTTACAAGCTGTAACATGTTGACTTTTGATAAGAGTTCTGTAAAAGCACATGCTGAAAGTGAAAAATGTGTAATATGCCTTCAATTGGAGTGTGGGAATATCACAGAGCTATAATCTGAAACTGTCATGCATTAGCTTGATCACAAGATCTTGACTGTCTATTATGGTATAAAAAGTAGTCCAGAACGATAAAATCAGGAAGTTAGTTCAAGTGGAAGATCATCTGAAAGAAGACCTAAAAGGAGGTGTGGGAGAATCTATTCAGTACTAACCTGTGGAGTACACCTTGTGGACTCTGACTTTCAGAGGGCTGAAAATTGGGCCTGGAAAAGATCTAAGGCCAGAACTTTCCTCGTGTTAAAAGAAATGCATCCTGCAGGAGCTGTGCAGAGTGAACACAGTAATGAGAAATTTACTAAGGTACTGTTTTTTTGCATTTTTTTTAATCCATATCCATTTTTATGTATGTCCTGTGACAGGTGACTTCCTGGAACTTTCACTGTTGATGTGCATAAGGGCAGCTGGACAAAGAATTTCTAATTTTAAGTTTCTCACAGTACCACTGCTGTCAAGTGATGACATATTTTTGCTACTAATTCCTTATCACATTGTGACTGTTGTGTTCTTGGCACTGTTAAATGGTATGCACAACAATGGAGGAATTAGTGGGGAAAATCCATCAGTCATGGGTGAGGACTGATCAAAGGCTGGTGTAGCAGCAAAAATAAGTTATGTACTCACTATAACGTTCCATCTGTGTTGTTGATCTTCATTCTTTCCTCACAAAAGGGTTTGGATCCGATCCGTTGGATCTGACTTGGCAGGTGCTACAGCTCGCAGCCACCAGATCTCTTGAGCTTCTCCCTTACCCACAATGCACCCTGACAACTACCTCACATCTTGTTTGCTGCTATATAACTTAAAAGGATAGGGAGAAATAAGAGAAGCCATAGCCAGAGTCATATAAACATGTAAATGTACCCATTCAAGGATGATGTAACTGCTCGTTTCTCCAGAAGTCATGGAAGGAGGTAGGTGGGAGGGGATGTGAGGAAAGACTGAAGGTCGACAACACAGATGGAACATTATGGTGAGTACATAACGTCTTTATCTGATTTTGTCAATCTTCAATCTATCCTCACAAATGGCACAGCATTCTTACCTACTTGAATCCAGGGCGGACTCAAGGAAGGACATTCCTGAGCACCATAGAACCAAAAGATGCCCTACCTCTGGGGACCAGATCCAATTTGTAATGACTGATAAAGGTATGAGGAGTAGCCCAAGTTGCTACTGCACAAATGTCATCCATACACATCAAAGATTGAAAAACTGTGGAAGCAGCCAGTGATCTAGTGGAGTGTACTTTCAATGGATGAGTGAAAGGAATGTCCAATTTACTGCAGACAAAGGAGATGCAATTTGTTTACCACTTTGATAGAGAAATCTTAGAAACTGATTTTCCCAATTTCAGTCCAGGGAAGGAAACAAATAGTTGGTCTGCTTTCCTGATTTTTTTTGTTCTATGCAGACAGAAACACAACTGTTTATGAACATCCAGTAAATGTAAGACATGTTCCTCTTTGTTGGTAAATTTAGGAAAAAATACTGGCCAATTGATATAACTATTTATGTCAGATTCTGACAACACCTCTGGAATTATCCATCCTATCTTTGTGAAAAAAACAAGTGAGGAGGTTTAGAAGATAGTGTCTGGATCTCAATGTCTGGATCTCAGAAATTCTTGCAGAAGTGATGGCACCCAAGAAAATGGTCTTCCATGAGAGAAATTTACAGTCACATACCGGTTCAAAAGGAAGTTGAGAAACTGCAGCATTAAATTTAGGTGCCATGGATGTGTAGGCTTTTTAAAGGGAGGCTTTAGAAGGAGTATCCCTTTTAAGAAGGCCTTGCTCAACTTGTGAGAAGCTATGGGTTCAATCTTGTGTGGTAATTTGAAATAGCTGCTAACTGTACCCTAATAACTACGGTACTAGCACCATTTTGAAAAAGGTGAGCAAGGAAATCCAAGATGTGATAAATAGAGGCTGAAAAGGGGTCAGGGTTTATGCTGCTGAACCCAAATGGAAAACCTTTTCCATTTACTAGAATAGGTTTGCCTTGTCAAGGGATTATGGGAAAACAGTTATATGTTGGACAGGTGATGAGAGCATAGATTGTCTGGCTACTAAGTGAACTGGAAAAAACAAGCAGTCAGCTTGAGGTTTGGTATATCCAGGTGAGACAGGAGGTCCAGAGTTGGCTCTAGGTTCTACTGTGGTTGAACCAGGTGAGCCCACAGGAAGGGAAATCCAAATTTGAAAAGTGCAATGAGGATCACTGTGCACTTTGACCTGGAAGCTTTCTCCACAAATTTTGGAATCAATGGAGTTGGTGGGAATGCATAAAGGAAACCAGGAGGCCAATTGTGAAGCAGAGTATCCCTCCGTCACTGTCCCAGTGGGGGAAATCAGGGCAAAGTTGTTGCTGCACTTGTTGTTTAGGGGACAGGTAAAAAGATCACAACATGGCTGGCCCAATCGATGGAAAATCTCGTCTGCCACCTTCTCGTTGAGGGACCACTCCTGTGGAAGTAGTATGCAACGGTTCAGTTTGTCTGCAAACACATTGAATCTCCCTGGAATGTGCATCTCTAAAAGAAAGCAGTCTGAAGAGATCGCCACTGCCAGACTGAGCGTGCCTCGACACAACGAGTAAGATGTGGTTACCCCCCCATTTGTTGATGTACCAGACGACTGACATCACAATCATCCCAGAGGGATGAACATTTTGAAATGCTCGTAACGCCAAGAGCTCTCATCTCTAAAACACCTGTATGCAAATCGACCTCTTTGGGGACCAAGTAACCAGGACGGTCTTCCCCAGATACTGCCCACCACCCTATCTGGGAAGCATCAGTGGTCACAATGGCCTTGGGCTGTTGGGGAATGAGTGGACAGCCATGGAGCAGTTGATCAGACTGGAACCACCAATAAAGATCTCTTCTGCACATGTTGGTAATTTTTACCTGATATTACATTGACTGATGGAAGACTGACCAGTGGGTAGCCAACATCCACTGTAGGATCCACATGTAAAATCTGGGCAATGGAACTAAGGTTATCGCTGTAGTCATGAGGCCCAGAGTTCGGAGGACTGTGCAGGCTGAGATTGATGGCTTGCCTATAACCTTCTTGACCTGTGACCTTATAGTTAGAACTCTGAGGTAGAAGGGAAGCACTGGCCACGTCTGTGTTGAGCAGTGCTTAAATTCCGGTGTCTGGAGGTTTGAGTTGTGATTTGGTGTAGTTTATGGTTATTCCTAAGAGAGCACAGGTGTGGAGGACCTGATCTCTTGACTGTATGAATTGATGCCTAGTTGGTGCGGTAATGAGTTAGTCATCCAGGTACGGAAACACATGTGATCCCTGCAGTCTGAGGTATGCTACCCTGGAGGCTGTGGTAAGTCCAAAGAGCAGCACTCTGAATTGGTAATGACTGGCTCCCAGCTGGAAGTGTAGGTACTTCCTGGACCACCTGTTCACCTTTATGTGATAGCAGGCATCCTGGAGATCTATCGAGCACATCCAGTTGTCCAAAGGGGAGAATGGACTGAAGTATGACCATCCAGAACTTGGTTCGTTGAACAGATTTGTGTGATCCAAAACTGGTCTCCAGTCTCCTGTCTTTTTTGACACTAAAAAGAACCTCGAGTAAATTCCAGATCATATCTGGTCTGGTGGGACTCTTGGATGACTTTTTCTAGCAGCTTTCGAACCTGAATTGCTGCCGGATCCCTCTGGCTGGGTGGAACATTGGGAATTTTCCTGGGAATAGGGGGTGGAAGGGAAAATGATATTGTATAACCTCTGGATATAATCCTCTGCACCAAAGTTCTTTTAATTCTAGCCAGGGTCACGGGTGCAAGGACAATCTTCCCCCAACTAACTCCAGCAGTGGACAGTTGGGCCTTCATTCAGGAGCACCGATAGGGTTTATCAAAGAAAGATTCTGGAGAACCCAGGTTTTGCAGGCCACCTCTGCCGTGAGGGAGATGACATCCACTGGAGTTCCCCCATCTGCCTCTGGAGCACTTCCTCCACGTGTGTCATGGAATGGACTTTGGGATTGTTTGAACCACATTTTCCAGCCACTCTGTTGACTCCTGCAGAAGGATCTCTGGGGGGGGGGGGGGGGGGGCGAAAAACATATGCCCATGGCAGACAAGCTCTTACCAGCTTTTTCACACCTGGAGAGCATTTCTTTCACTTTAGGACTAAAAAGGGTTGTTCCATCAAAGGGAGCATTGAAAAAATTGGACTTGAATGGCTCCACAAAGTTGCATAAGCACATCCAGGCATGCCTCCTCATGGATATGCCTGAACCCACAGCTCTTGAGATTCCTTCTGCTATGTTGAAAATTAACCTCATGGAATTAATGCAAACAGCCTGCAGGGTTCCGAGCTGAAATTACTGAATCCTTAACCTCTGCAGATATGGTTCATGAGAGAGTACTTGACAACTCTCTGGTCAAATCTCTCTAAAGTCTAACAAAATGTGCCAGATTGCTTCAGTGACTTTTGCATTACAGTCGCTAAACTAAGGATGATCTTCCCCAGTCTGCCCATTGCCCTCGACTCCCTGTTGGGGGAATGGACAGTGGAACTCTCATCGGTTAGCTCCTTCTTTGTGGCCGCTATGACCATGGCATCAACTGGAACCCCTATTCCCCAAAACTGCCTGTCCACAGAGGTGCCATTATCCTGTCTGGTCTCTAAGGTATTGGCTCTATAGAGTCAAGCTCTTTCCATGCCCACCTAGAGATCATGTCTATAATCTCGTCCGTGGGTGAGTCACCCAGGAAGTAGAGGGTCCTGTAGTGAAAGCCTCTAGGAGAATGGATTCCTTCGGCATAGGGTTGGAAAATGTCCAGCCACCTCTTTGTTTCAAGACCTCCAGTATGTCTCCAAAGGGATCAACTTCAGGAGAGGACCATGAGGATCCTTCACCTTCACCGAAATCCGTGTCTTTGGTGACAGACTCCTGTGGGGAGTCTAGGTGCTTCCTCTTGCATGTCCTTTTTCTGGGTACTTCCTCAGTTGGATGATCCGGGGAAGTCTCGTAAGAGGAAATTAAAATTTCCAGAGTGGAAACCTGAGGTTTCAGTACAGGATGCCCCCATGGAGAGAGTAGTTGAGGCTCCAGATGCTGGGGCATCAGGGTGGAACATGTAGGATCGGAGAGTGAAGGCTCCATCAGGGCAGCCGAGGCAGCAAACACCCTCTTTACAGCCTCAAAGGCAGGGCTCAAAGGAGCCAAACAGATTATCTGATCCAAGAAACTGGGTTTCCGAATAGTCCCCTCTTTCTGATCTGTCAGTACCACCCTGAGGAGGAAGCTGGAGCCAAACTATCCAGTGCCGAAGCACAGAGGAACAGAAATGGCTCCGAAATGTTGTAGTCGAATGCTGCACTTCAGACCCAGCAGGCAGGCTTTGTCTCCAAGAGCTCTCCTGATCCGAAAAGATAGGAGAGCTCAGAGATGATGTCAGACCTAAAGATGAAGATCCTAGGATCAGATGCTGACAGATCCAGATCACTGGGATCCCGAAACTCTAGGACAGCAGATGGTGCAGTGGAAGTCCAGACCACCTGACCCACAGAAGTAGGCACTGAAGATCAATTTGGCCCCTGAGAGAAGAGAATCTTCCTCTCCACGCTCTCCACATCTTTTTCTGTGAGACTTCTGGAAGAATGAGCAGAATAAATGGAGGGGGATGCTGGTCTCTGCAAAAAAGGAGATGGAAGCTTGTCTGGTACTTGATCAACCAGAGAATGTCTAGCATAAGGGCAATATAGAGTCTCCCAAAGGCTGTGTCAACAAATGGAGAATATCTAGTACAAACACAATATACAGTTTCTGAAGGCTGTGTCTGATCGGACTTGGATTGAGCCATAACCGCAATATTTGTTTTAAAAGTCATAGGATCCAAAGGAGCAGTTGGATCTGACAATTTCATCTTCTTCTGATCGGGGGTTGAGACCAGATGTTTAGTACTCCATTTCCCTTAAGAGTCCAATAAAGATTTTGACAACGTGGAAGGCTTTGACTTTGGAGACTGGGATATGGTTTCTCTAAAAGAGGAAGGAAGGAGACCTTTTAACAACAATTTATTTTTACATTCAGTTAAGGCTTGCTGATTAAATCCATGACAAATCGAGCAATCTTCTTGTAAGTGTAATGGACCCAAGGCAGTACACACAGAGGGAGTGTGTGCCTGAGATAGGCAACTTATGCCCACATTTGGAACATTTCTTAAAATCTGCAGGTTTGTCACTCACCATGTAAAATACATTTCCACAATAACTGTATGTCAATTTTCAATAGATAGGGTGAAAATAGTAAGTAACTTAAATAGTAAGTAACTTTTTTTTTCTTAAACAGGTTGAAAGAAGGAAAAATAATACCACCAATGGTAAGAAAACTATGACCAAGTCGTAAGAAAGTGGGAGATACTAATGATAGTATCTAAGAGTACCAAGTACGAAAGGAGACTGAAGAAAAACAGATGAAAAGATTACAATCCTCAAGTACAGTTAACAAGAAGAGGAGGCAAGGAAATACCAACAATAGTATGTCAGAAATACGACAAAGTCATAAGGGCGAGGGAGAATACAGAAAGGAAAAAGATCGTAAACTACAAACAGTACAGACTAAAAGATTACAAGGTAAGCTAAAGGAGAAAAAATGTTCAGTGGGAGAATTCTCAAAGGAAAATATTTACTTATCTAATACAGCTCAATAGAGACTGGTAGACCACGTCCATCAGGTAGAAGTGGCAAACGAGATCTGGAGTAGTGTGACATCTGAAGAAACTATCCAGGGAAGATAACCTGGAATCTTATTTAGTGACAATACAGAACTGCAGCAAAGAATCCTGCCCTCTCAACTGACTGGAGAGGGACTGAAAATGTAGATGGACACAGACTTGGATGAGATTAATTACATGGAATGAAATAAACTTATTTATTTAAGACTGGAATAATGCCCAAGATATAAGCAATAACATTTCAGAAGTAGACTTTTAAAGTAGATAAAAATGGTAATTGCACAGATGCATGACGGTGTATTTTAAAGGTGCTAATCTTGATAGAAAGAGTAAATAAGAAAAAGAAAAACTGTACCAAAATAGAAGATTAACATAACTTTGCTTAGTAATACAAAAAACAAGTACTACAAAGTTGTTGTGTCTTTCGGCTTTTCCCAATTAGGGGTCGCCACAGCGGAACTCCAGTCCGCTAATGATTAGTAGTTGATTTTTACGTGCCAAGTTACCAGCCCTGACGCACAACCTTCAACGAAGGTATGCCTATTCACGCATGTCTCCATGCAGAAGATGCTCTAGCTGAGAATCGAACCGTTACTGTGAGGCGACAATGCTACCGCAGCACCACCACCACCACGGGTAAAACAAGTACTACAAAGTAATCCCAATAATTATCATAAGCTAATAATTTTAGTAGAATGCTTATGCCAGGGGTCTGCAACCTGCGGCTCTGAAGCCGCATGTGGCTCTTCCACCCCTCTGCAATGGCTCCCTGTAGCTTTGAAAAATAATGGCCACTCTACCGCACAACACACACACACACACATCAAGCAATGGACTTTAAATATTGCTTTTATAAACTTACAAACTTGCAAGAATAACACGATTACTGTTGCCATGCATTCCACACACACACACACACACACACACACACACACACACACACACAAGAGCAATCGAGCGATCCCCTGGCAGCAGCATCTCCTGAAAGGTTTCTGTATCTTTCATACCTCTGTCTTACCACAAGAATTCTGGACAGAGCCACAAATAAAGGGGAACAAAGGAACAAAAACAGGGACTGACTTTAAATATTGCTAATATAAACTTAGAAACATGCTAGAATAACATGGTTTCTGTTAACATGTATTTTCCACACACATACAGTTCTCTCATCTGTGCAGATTTTCGCAGAATGTCCTGACTTTTGCCTCATATTTTTGGTCTGTTTCTCATAAAAGTGTTGTTTAATGGGAAACAATTGAGGGCTGAAGTCATAAAAATACAGACGTTTAAGTTTCAGACTTCATACCCTTCAGAAAATACATCCTAATGCAAAATCTGTTATTCTATCGACTGTCTGAGTTTGTAAGAGCAATATTTAAAAAGTGTCCATATTTTTGGGCCTCTGTGCCCCATTACTTATGTCTTTGTCCAGATTTCTTGTTCTAAGAGGTCGAGAGATATCACACACACACACACACACACACACACACACACACACACACACACACACACACACACACACACACACACACACACACACACACACAACACAACACAACACAACACAACACAACACAACACAACACACACACACAGCGATCGAGCAATCCCAAAAAGGAACAAAAATAGGGACGGATTTTAAATATTGTTCTTATAAACTTAGTTCTTTTATATTTAGTACAATAACTGTATGTAAAACTTTATACACTGGGTTATCTTCATTTTAGGGATGAAATAGGTTTTGTGGCTCCCGATGAATTTTATTTGGTGGGAGAGGGGCCAAAAACGACTCTTTTGATAGTGAAGGTTGCAGACTCCTGGCTTATGCTAAAGACACACTGGTTAAAAATAAACTTCCCGTTTCTGGAGGATAAAATTGCAGTAACATCCATGAAACAAAAAATCAGCAAATAAAATATTAATTTGTAATAAGTGTGGAGGGATGAGTCACATAGCTAAGTTTAACAATGAAGACAGAGTGTCTGACTGAATTATAATAAAGGAAAAGTATGCTATGCGTTAGATGAAGTTCTTATGGTGTGCAAATGAACTAAAGTTAAAACATAACCAAGTCAGCCCGTGATCACAGTGTTTCAACCACAGTAGTAAAATGTACTATATTTTTTTAGAACGAAGGGAGGTGTAAACACTGTCTTGATTTTGGAAGCTTGATATCCCTCGTCAAGCTTCCCCTGGTGTGCAAATGAAAGATTAATAATAAAAAAGGTGGAGATAATAACCATTCATGTTGACAGAAAAATAGTATCCTATTAAACACATGCCCTGGGATTCATTAACACCTACACAAAGTGTACAGTGTGCCGAGTGAACAGACAACACAAAAATAACTCACACCTTCTTCTTCCTAATTTTACTTTTCCTACTGATCTTCTTACAGCTTTAAATATGGTGGGGAATTCACAAAACTTACCACAAAGTGTAGACTTACTTGTACACCTAATGTAATCTTTTTGAGCAACTAAAAAGTGCAAAAACTGTGGTAGGGATGTCTTGAA